>NC_037677.1:30953293-31047848 GCF_003255815.1 Theropithecus gelada | reverse complement strand
TTTTTTTTTTTTTTGAGACGGAGTCTCGCTCTGTCGCCCAGGCTGGAGTGCAGTGGCCGGATCTCAGCTCACTGCAAGCTCCGCCTCCCGGGTTCATGCCATTCTCCGGCCTCAGCCTCCCGAGCAGCTGGGACTACAGGCGCCCACCACCTCGCCCGGCTAGTTTTTTGTATTTTTTTTAGTAGAGACGGGGTTTCACCATGTTAGCCAGGATGGTCTCGATCTCCTGACCTCGTGATCCGCCCGTCTCGGCCTCCCAAAGTGCTGGGATTACAGGCTTGAGCCACCGCGCCCGGCCAATAAACATTTCTTAAATGAGCAAATTATTTCTTCTTGATTGGTTAATTCACAACCCACCAATACTATGCACCAGTAAACTAGATGTGTTTCAACTACTTTATATCCACAGTTTGTCAAATTAGTGTAGGGGAAGAAAAAATTTTCCCTGATCCAGGGTCCCTGGCTGGATCTGAAAGGAAAACTGACAGATTAATAAGAGAAAAGCCTATAGATTTATTGACTATTAGTTGTATGTGACACAAGAGGCTTCATAAAGCAATGAAGACATGAAGAAATGGTGAAACTTTTATGTTTTTATGCTAAGTTTGATGAAGAGTGGACAGTCATGGAGAATTTTGATTGAACAACAGGGGTACGATCTAATGGCAGTAGACGGGAGGCTTAGCAAGGCCTGTTCATTCAGATCCTTCTCTCTGTCCTTTCTCCATCTTCAGAGATAAGGATGTTCTTTTCCTCCAGAAATTGGGAAAGTCTATCTCATAAGATGGTCTTTTTTTTTTTTTTTTTTTTGAGACAGAGTCTCACTCTGTCACCCAGGCTGGAGTGCACTGGCACCGTGTCGGTTCACTGTCTCCTGGGTTCAAGCAGTTCTCCCGCCTCAGCCTCCCGAGTAGCTGGAATTACAGGCGCCTGCCACCACGCCCGGCTAGTTTTTATATTTTTAGTAGAGATGAGGTTTCACTACGTTGGCCAGGCTGATCTCAAACTCCTGACCTCAGGTGATTCACCCGCCTCGGCCTCCCAAAGTGCTGGGATTCGTGATGTGAGCCACTGTGCCTGGCCGAGGGTGTTTTTTTAAAGTATTATTTCCTGACAATCATATGAGGGTCTTATGAACTGCTTCAGAGAAAGGTCAGAACATCTTTCCTAGGTTTTATGACCTCCTTTAGGAAAAGGTTATAGAAGGTCAGAGTAAACTTTCTGCTCCTGCTGTTTTCTTCAATATGCCAAGGTGCTATATTTTAGGGTAGCCTGTTCTGAACCCTATCATGGTTATCAACGATTAGGAGATCAGGCGCATCTTGACTTAGTAAGAGTAAGCCTTTGTGTGTAAAAAAAAAAAAAAAAAAAAAAAAGAGTTTATTAAAAGTCTGTTTTCATTGGGTTAATCAGTCAGACAATAAAAATTACAAAAGGGGGCTAAGGAGGGAATTCAACTGATTTTGTAGGGTGGGCATGTATAGAGATTAGACAAGAGAATTTTTTTTTTTTCCCCAGAACAGGGTCTGGTCACCCAGGCTGGAGTGCAGTGGCATGATCTTGGCTCACTGCAACCTCTGCCTCCTGGGCTCAAGCCGTCCTTCCATCTCAGCCTCCAAAGTAGCTGGGACTACAGGCACACTCCACCATGGCTGGCTAATTTTTGTAGTTTTTTTGTAGAGGTGGGGTTTTGTCATGTTGCCCAAGCTGCTCGAGAACTTCTGAGCTCAAGTGATTCATCCACCTTGGCCTCCCAAAGTGCTGGGATTACAGGCATGGGTCACCATGCCTGACCCAGATTAGCCAAGAATATGCTTATTCTCATTGCCAAGGCCTGGAGATAGGCCTGTGACCTGAAAGGACCTTGACAGAGAGCCTCGCGGTGACCCTGTGGTGCTCTCTGGATATACCAGGAAAACTGCACAATGTGAGGCACACAGTGAGAAAGCCAATCTGTGTATTTATTTATTTATTTTGAGGTGGAGTTTTACTCTTGTTGCTCAGGCTGGAGTGCACTGGCATGATCTCAGCTCACCGCAACCTCTGCCTCTTGGGTTCAAGTGATTCTCCTGCCTCAGCCTCCCGAGTAGCTGGGATTACAGGTGCACCACCATGCCTGGCTAAGTTTTGTGTTTTTAGTAGAGACGAGGTTTCTCTATGTTGTCCAGGCTGGTCTCGAACTCCTGATCTCAGGTGATCCACCTGCCTTGACCTCTCAAAGTGCTGGGATTATAGGTGTGAGCGACTGTGCCTGCCCAATCTGTGTATTTAACTAGCGGTAAATACTCAGTAAGGGCAAGTTTTCTACAAAAAAAAAAAAAAGTGGAGGATGCAGCAATTGATAGAATGTTAGAGAATGAGTCTGCCTGTGTGTGTGGCCTTCCTGGTAAGGGGAAATTAGGTTCTGAGAAGGAAGGTAAGATTGTATGTGAAGGGAGGAAGCTGCTATCTCAAACTTTGTCCTTAATGATAATTAAGGAGGAGAAATGGAGTGTAGTGTAAGGAGACTGATAGCAGGGAAATGAAACTCCAGCCATTTGAAACCAGTCAATAGAGTCAAATGTTTTCTGTCCACTGGTTCACCTTCTTCAGCCACTGTGCAGATGCAGGCAGCAAAGAAATGACAAACAATTACCTCCCTGGGCAGGTGAACCTATTCCAAAACCCATGGGCAGGAGTTTTAACCTGGGTTCCAAGAGTAAACTCCAGGAATATGTGAAATCCTGAAACCCACATATCACACATGTTTATGATGATCCCTTATGTGTATTTATTTCTCAGAAAATTAGTCGTAACTTTTTCTTGGATTTTCAAAGGGGTCTTTGAATTTTAAAAGGGAAGATACTCTGTTGGATAGCTTTGTCCAGTGGTATACTTTTTTTTTTTTTTTTTTTTTTTTGAGTCAGGATCTCACTGTGTTGCCCAGGCTGGAGTGCAGTGGTGTGATCATGGCTTACTGCAGCCTTGACCTCCTGGCCTCAAGTGATCCTTCCACTGTAGCCTCCTGAGTAGCTGGAACTACAGACACGTGTCACTATACCTGGATATTTATTACTATTATTATTTTTGCAGGGATGGGATCTCACTATGTTGTCCAGGCTGGCCTTGAACTCTTGGGCTCAAGTGATCATCCTGCCTCGGCCTCCCACAGTGCTGGGATTGCAGGCATGATCCACCATGCCCTGCTCAATGGTACACTTTTTAGGAGAAAACTCTGCCACTTCTGCCTTAGGTAGCAGCAATCAGGAAGAATCCTAGATCCACCAAGGGGACAAAATTGGTACTAAAAAAACTTTCTATAGCTTAGTAAATTTGTAGCCAAGGGGAAGGCTTCAACCTTTTAGGCTGAAGGTAGCTGTGACTTTCAGTAATTCTGAAAAGAGCATTCCTGTTGCAGAATCAATGAGACTCTGTAGGCTTTGGCTGATAGACAAATGACTCACTATCTTTAAAACTACTATGGAAAAGACTATGCTTTGCATCTGTCTAGGGTGTAAATTTGCTTTTGATTGACAGTGTGATAGCAAACAATTTAAAGGGAGAAACAAAGAGAAAATGTCATCTTTGTGGGCAGATGCTTTTATTAGGAGCTGAAAGTGTGATAGAAGTACTTTTGAAAATGTATTATTTCTCCCTGTTATTTTTTGCCACTGTAAGCAGAGAAAAGAATGTTTTTATTCTTACCCTTGTCTAAGAAAAGTCAGCAGATTCAAAATTCACTGTAAGCACAAAAGGTTTGTGAATCTGCATTTTATGGTGGGTACATACTGGCTTGGTAATACATGGTTTCAGGGGGCTTGTAACTTCAATTATTGTTGCAATTTAGAATGATTAAAAACTATTTTTGTGAAATATTGTTTTGTGAAAACTCAAGTGTTTATTGGGAATTCTTTATAAAACATGGGGTGCTTATTATCTTAGGGCTTTGGGCTCAAAAATGTTGATTTATTGGGTAGAATGAATTGTTCTAGCCCGACATCAGAAGTACCAAGATGCCTTGTGGCTCCTTAAATTCAGTTACTCTGTTTGGTATTTGCAGGTGATACATTAGCTTTAAAAATCTTTAGGGAGTCTTTAAATAAATATTGCCATGTAAGCCTGAAAAAAGTCCATGCCTCTTCTTCTAGGGAGCTGCCTAGACACTGGGCAAATCAGATTTCATAAATACAGCTTGTTGTTATCCTTTACCTATCCTGGAAAGATAAGACAGGAAAACAGCACACCTAATTCAATAACAGATAAGAAAAGCACACTTTTTCTTTTCTGAGAGCTGTGTAACCTGAGGGTCAATTTGAATTTGAATTTCTTTTTGAATTTTGTGGGCATTTTAAATATATATATACACATATATATGTATACATATGTATACACACATATATACACATATACATTTTAAATTTATATATTTTAAATATATATATTTATATATATATAACAATGAGTTTATATTAAATGTGACCTACTTAAAGTAGAAAAAAGAGAGCCAATTCCATTAATCTGAGTCAGCAGAAGCTGAAAATCCCTTATACCACTCTTTTCTTTTTTAATTTCCTCAGCTCATGTTCTCAGATGGCTCTTCTCACTGCAGAGGGGCTCTGATGTACCAATGCGAATGTTTCATTTAATGTACACTGCAGGTTCTCTCTGCGGAGACCTTTTGGGCTGTTCACTCCGTATTATTATCTGATAAGAAAGGACTTATATTGAGAAGCCAACTGTCACTCAAACTCCCTCCATTCCAGCCAGCCTTGAGGGTGCCCTATCAGCGCAGATCTGCCAGGCTGCCCTCATGGTGCTGTCTAAAATAGCACTGCCTGTCTTGGCTCCCTGGATCAATGAATCTGCAGTGAGGCTTTCCTGTGCTTTGCTACTCCATCGCCACTTATCTTTTGCTGATCTTTAGACATCAAGATTTTGTCACCTTCTTATTCTCAAGTGTCTGCATCACCTTGTCATTCTCTGCTTCACTTTAGCTACTTATTCCTTGCAGAACCCAGAGAGCATTCCAGAATGTGGAAAGTTTAGAAATGTCTTCACAAAGCTGAACACTCTGACTTCCAAGGACGTAACCTTCCTACTTTCCTGTATTCGTTTCTCTGAGAACTTTTGCTGTTGTCACTTTTCTTCCCCAGATCATGTATGGCCAACGTGAGAATAATCCCCAGTACTTACTTTCCAGCAATTAAGTTCGAGCAGACACCAAACCTATTGCTTATTAACTCTGCTTCTTTTCCCTGGTAGACACAGAAAAAAAGAGACAGGAGTGAGAGAACATGTATGTGCATGTCTTTGTTCATGTGCTTAGGCGTACATGTGCCATCCAGAAGAAATTGATACCCTGAATTCTAGAATGAAAGGCCCACTTTATCACATGCTAGATGATTATTGTATTATAAAACTCTAGTTCTTTTATGCATTTTTAAAATGAAAATTTCAGTTTAAAATATGGCATTCTTAGTCATAATCTTACCTTCTTAGAACTCTTTTTTTCAATTAAAAATATTTTTTGGGGGCTGGCACAGTCGCTCATGCCTGTCATCCCAGCATTTTGGGAGGCTGAGGCAGGTGGACTGCTTGGGGTCAGGAGTTCACGACCATCTTGGCCAACATGGTGAAACCCCCGTCACTACTAAAAATAAAAAAATTAGCCGGATATGGTGGTGCTCATCTGTAATCCCAGCTATTTGGGACACTGAGGCAGGAGAATCGCTTGAACCTGGGAGGCAGAGGTGCAGTGAGCTGAGGTCATGCTACTGCACTCTAGCCTGGGTGATAGAGTGAGACTCTTTCTCAAAAAAAAAAAAAAAAAAAAAAAGTAGAGATGGGGGTCTCAGTATGTTACCCAGACTGACTGGTCTCAAGTGTTCCTCCCACCACAGCCTCCTAAAGTTCTGGGATTACGGGTGTGAGCTATTGCGCCCAGCCAACTTTAGAACATTTTATTCTGAGAAAACCTGAGGTAATTTATTTACACATTACAAATTTGATAATTCTATACAACCATTTATCAGTCATAATATTTTGGATAGCTTTAGGAGAACTTTGTCAAATCTGAGATTGTTCTTCCTAACACCATTGTCAATGTGGCTAGATTTATGGGCATTTATTTTTATGAACTTTATTTTTATTTATTTATTTATTTTGAGACAGAGTATTGCTCTGTCACCCAGTCTGGAGTGCAGTGGTACGATCTCAGCTCACCTGCAATCTCTACCTCCTGGGTTCAAGTGATTCCCCCGCCTCAGCCTCCCATGTATCTGGGACTACAGGAGTGCGCCACCACGCCTGGCCAATTTTTGTATTTTTAGTAGAGATGGGGTTTTGCCATGTTGGCCAGGCTGATCTCAAACTCCTGACCTTGGGTGATCCACCTGCCTTGGCCTCCCAAAGTGCTGGGATTATAGGCGTGAGCCACTGCGCCTGGCCTTCTGGGCAGCTTTATGTAGAAAGTGCTTTATCTCCACACACAGGTGGGACAAAGTGGGACAGAAACCTACCTACTGACTCAGATCTCTATTAAAATGTGACTAAATTTGAATTGTCAAATTTAAAAATAAGAATATTAAGGGTGATTCAGGATCCAGTAAGAAATATCAGAATTCTACATAAAGATAAAAACCAGCCAGGCACGGTGGCTTATGGCTATAATCTCAGTACTTTGGGAGGCTGAGGCAGGAGGGTCACTTGAGCCCAGGAGTTTGACACCAGCCTGGGCAACAGAGCAAGAACCCATCTCACAAAGTTAAAAAAAACCCAAAAATCCCAATGTGGTGGCCATGCTCCTGTAGTCCTGAATGCTTGGGAGGCTGAGGAAGGAGGATGGCTTGAGCCCAGGAGTTAAAAACTGCAGTGAGCCATGATTATACCACTGCACTCCAGCCTGGGTGACAGAGTGAGATCCTGTCTCCAAAAAAATTTAAAAAACCTATATTTAAAATATCTCAAGACATGACATCCTATAAATCATCATTTTCTTTGTGTTTAGACAGGGAATGATTTATTCATTTTAGGAAGCTGAGTAAATTATTTTATATTTAAGGCCACCAGTGGATGAATTTTTGTATGTATCAGAGTCAGGATTTGATTAATCTGTGATAGCACCCTCTAATGGTTCCAGTCATGCCTGAAAAATATCTGAGTGAACTTCATGGACTTCTCCGATTGTTCCCCTCAAGTTGAAATTTTATTAATCATATTTGGAATCAAACAAAGTGCTCAAGTATTCTGAAAAATAAGAGCTGGGTGCGGGGGCTCATGCCTGTAGTTCCAGCTATTCGGGAGGCTGAGGCAGGAGGAATGCTTAAGCGCATCAGTTACTTACAAGTAATTCTATAATTTTAGGCAACTTGATTACACATAAAATTTCTCTCGTAAGATTTATCTTCCACAAATCTATAACTTTCTTATATTACTTCAGTCCTTTGTCCTGTACATTTCCTCTTTCTCCTTTTGGACAAACCAGTTATTCTACTTCCAAACAAAAATTACTCACTTTTTCTCTTAGCCAGAGCACATCTTCCATACCACATAGCTTCACTTAGCAGAAACATGTCTTACTTTCCCTACCGTATGAAGTGTTTCTTTTTTTATTTCTAGTTTTAATTACCATATGTTGATTAGAATTTTTGACTCTTAATAACCTTAATTTCTAATGAAAACCTAGGGAATAAGCAATTTTAAACTGTCATATCAACATTTTATGAATATACATTTTATAATTTCCAAAAACATGTGCTTCCTCATGGAACAATTTTTTCATGTTTACCAACAGACTCAAATATATTTAGCTTCTTTATATCATGTAAAAATAAGATGCCAAAGTGTATATACTTTAAACATATGTTCAGCAATTAATGTTAATATTTTAACTTAGAAATGACTCATATTTCATGAATATCTGTTAATATTACGTGAGATTAAGATTTCAAGTTGCTGAAAAAGATTTTGATAACTATGGCAAGTTCATTTGTAAAGTTTTATCTCACGTTTATTTCCTTTGTCCTTAACAATTACACTTAGATTATTCATAAAAATTGAGACATTTGACAGACTTAGCCATCATCTCAAGCCATTTTCTCATGAACTGTCTCATAGCACATGCATATTGGGCAAATATCATTAAAAGCCCCCAAAATTAAATATATGGGTCCTTGTTTTGCTTCTGTGCTTGATACACACAAAGTAGCGGACACTGCACTATCCTCTCGCACATTTTTTCTGAGGTTGAACTCATAATTTTATGATCTGAATGATCTAATAGAAATAAAGATTGTTTCTGCATTATATTTGATGCCGACAATTCTGAAGACATGACTGTTTTCATTTTTTTGTTTTCTATTTTTATTTTGGTGGGTACGTAGTAGGTATTTTATTTAAGGGGTATGTAAGATGTTTTGATACAGGCTTGCCGTGTGAAATAAGCACATCATGGAGATTGAGGTATCTATCCCTCATAGAGCTTTTATCCTTTGAGTTACAAACAATCCAATTACACTCTTTAAGATATTTTGAAATACACAGTTGTTATTATTGGCTGTATTCAACCTATTGTGCTATCAAATAGTTGGTCTTATTCTATTTTTTTGTACCCATTAACCATCGTCACCTTCCCCCATCTCATTTTAATTAAACCAACAGTATTCTTATTTACGAAATTTTACTGAAGTCATGTGAACTTAAAAAGCATTTGAGTTAGTTTCTTTCTTTTTTTTTTTTTTTTTTTTTAGGATGGAGTCTTGCTCTGTCACCCAGGCTAGAGTGCAGTGGCACGATCTCGGCTCACTGCAACTTCCGCCTCCTGGGATCAAAGCAATTCTCCTGCCTCAGTCTCCTGAGTAGCTGAGATTACAGGTACATGCCATCACGCTTGGCTAGTTTTTGTATTGTTAGTAGAGATGGAGTTTCACCATGTTGACCAGGCTGATCTCAAACTCCTGAGCTCAGGTGATCCGCCTGCCTCGGCCTCCCAAAGTGCTGGGATTACAGGCATGAACCACTGCCCTTGGCCAGTGCTTGCTTCTCAACTGAATTTACTGAGTTCAGGCTGGAGCCCATTAACAAATGGGGCAAAAAAAGCATTTTCTACACATGAACTCAGGATGGATAGCTCTGAACAAGCAGCAGATCCACCCTGACCTTTATAAATACTTTATCTCACTTTTTTTTTGCCTTAGGGACGGGAGAATAACTACGTGAAAAGGTTAACAGATTCAATTTTTCTCATCAATTAGTCACTTAAGCTTTCCATTTGCCTTTGTAAGGAGTCTTTTTAAAAAAGTATAAAAAATTTTAAATTCCTTTTTGGAAGAGTATACACATCAATAGACAACCCTTGGTAGGCCCCCCATGAGAGACTCTCATTTTTAAATGCATTTCTTAAAGTGCAGTGTGGTTCATCTGGAAAATTCCATGTCATGGCCATCATAATTCTAAATTATCTGTAGTATGATTTTGCTATTTTTGTAAGCAGCTTCTGGAACCTAGTATTTACACATCTAAAAGGTAGGCCTATGGAGTATTCAGGTCTTTAGAAATTAAGGGTGAAATTTGTAGATTGAATCTTGGCTCTCTTAGAGCTTGTGTCGTGTAATGCTTTCATGGCCTACCTCATTGCATGAAAATATTCTTGAGGGTGGTGAGCAACCTAATGTCAGTTAGCCCATTCTGTTACCAGTTTATTTTTTCATGGAAGTCTTATTTTTTTAGTGGTGAGCACTGTAATAGCTTTATTTTTTTTGAGAGACAGAGTCTCGCTCTGTTACCCAGGATGGAGTGCAGTGGCACGATCTTGGCTCACAGCAACCTCCGCCTCCCAGGTTCAAGTGATTCTTCTGCTTCAGCCTCCCGAGTAGCTGGGATTACAGGTGTGCACCACCACACTAGGCTAATTTTTGTATTTTTAGTAGAGATAGGATTTCACCATGTTGGCCAGGCTGGTCTCGAACTCCTGACTGCCTCGGCCTCAGTGCTGGGATTACAGGCATGAGCCACTGCACCCAGCCACAGCTGTAATAGCTTTTAAGTTTGCTCAAACTATGCCCACCAGTCAGGTTGTAGCTTTGGCTCTGAGATCCCCTTGATCAATTTAGCCAATACCCAGTTTTGTCTGACCCAGTCAGTACCCTGAAGCCTCCCTTACTGAGGCATTCAAGAAAAAGAAAAGAAGAGGACAGAAACCCGAAAGAAAAGAAGAGGACAGAAACCCAAAAAAAGAAGAGGACAGAAACCCAAATTTTTGAGGAGTTCATGCCTCCTACAATAACAACCATTTATTGCAACTGCTGTCAGTTACCTTTAAAATTGTAGCTCTTTCATGATCCAGAGCTTCTCCCAAAGATAACCAAAAGAAAGGAAGACTTAGACAATTCCTTGAGAGCTGGCAGCAGTCAATACACTAGCTGCACGTGGGGTACACCCACATTTCTGTCTGGCTGTATTCTTGGGGGCTTAAGACCAAAACAAATAAGCCTCTATAACTTTAACCAAGACATCTCCAAAGTGGGAGCAGAAAGATGCAGCTCTTGCCAGTTACTTGTCAGCCACCACAAACTCAAAGGCCAAGTCCCTTCTCATAGCACAAACTAACTGGATTTGAAAGCCAAAAAAAACCAGGAGTGCAATGCAAAAAGAGCAGAGTCTGACTTGAGAGAAACTTACTTACGACTGTCAGGGCTCCACGAGGAAGACAGGAAACCTGAAAAGGGGTCAGTGGTGCTTTTCCTGCATTCCTCAAAGAGTCTTGGGGGTGATCAGCAGTGTACCCTGGGTCCCTTTGGGATCGCCAGACTGGCAAAAGACAAAATCATAGCAAGTTTAGTTTATTTTTATTTTTTTATTTTATTTTATTTTTTTGAGATGAAGTCTCACTCTATTGCCCAGGCTGGAGTGCAGTGGTGTGATCTCAGCTCATTGCAAACTCCGCCTCCCAGGTTCATGCGATTCTCCTGCCTCAGCCTCCTGAGTAGCTGGGACTACAGGCACCCGCCACCACCCCTCGCCACCACCCCTGCCTAAGTGTTTGTATTTTTAGTAGAAATTGGGTTTCACTGTTAGCCAGGATGGTCTTGATCTCCTGATCTCATGATTGGCCCGCCTCGGTCTCCCAAAGTGCTGGGATTACAGGTGTGAGCCACCGCACCCGGCCAGCAAGTTTAGTTTAAATATTTTAGTTGGGCACTTTGGTTTTATAGACAGAAAAGAGCTGAAGAAAGCAGAAACAGAAAACGAAATGCAGATTGATAGTTTCAAAGTTACTTTTCTTGTAAAGGTTAAAGCAGGTGGACTTCCTTGTCATGCCAACTGAAATTGGCCTAATTGGAGATGTGGCTATTTTCTCTCTCCCTGATTTCTTGAAAGTTCAGATGTATAATGTATAACTTACCTTCAGTGTGGTGACATGGAACTTTATTACTTATTATTTATTACTTACTATTTTTTAAGATGGAGTCTTGCTCTGTTGCCCAAGCTGGAGTGCAGTGGCACAATCTTGGCTCACTGCAACCTCTGCCTCCAGGTTTCAAGCCATTCTCCTGCCTCAGCTTCCCTAGTAGCTGGAGCTACGGGTGGAATTTCACTTTTGATGGCAATCGGAGGTGCCATTAGCTATAAATCACAAGAAATAAGAATAGAAATTGATTTAGCAGAGAGGAAAAGGGTGATGTTAATAGCTAATTGCCTAAGGTTTGTGGGATACTAATGCAAAGTTTGCCCACTTGCTCTGCAGCCCAGAGGAATGGAAGGCACTGGCTTCTATGGAAATGGTGACACAGGCCTGGGGCTGAAAACAGGAAGTGTTTGTGTCTGTCGGAAGAACACTTTGATTCCAAAGCTTGGTGAATCCCCTGTATTAGCCTGCTAAGACTGGCATGACAAAATATTACAGACTGGATGGCTTAAACAATAGACATTTATTTTTTCATAGTTCTGGAGGCTGAAAGTCCAAGATTAAGGTGTCAGCATCTTACTTTTCCCCAAGTCTATGTCCTCAGCCTTCAGATGGCTGCCTTATCACAGTGTCCTCACATACCCCTTTCTGTGTGCATTTGCAATCCTGCTGGATTAGGGCCCCACCCTTATGGTCATATTTAACCTTAATTACCGCTTTAAAGACTCTATCCTGTGGCTGGGTACCATGGCTCATGCCAGTAATCCCAGCACTTTGGGAGGCCCTGGCAGGCGGATCATCTAAGATCGGGAGTTTGGACCAGCCTGGCCAACATGATGAAACCCCGTTCTACTAACAGTACAAAAATTAGCTGGGTGTCATAGTGCACATCTGTAATCCTAGCTACTCAGGAGGCTGAAGCGGGATCATTGCTTGAACCTGGGAGGCGGAGGTTGTAGTGAGCAGCGATTGCACCACTGCACTCCAGCCTGGGCAACAGAACAAGATCTGTCCGCCGCCCCCTCCTCCCCCCGCCAAAAAAAAGACTCTATCTTGAAATACAATAGCATCAGAGGTTAGGGCTTCCACATACGAATTTTGGGGAGACATAGATCAATTCATAGCCATCCCTTTTCCCACTCCCCAGGCAATGAGTGGGGAGGATGAAGCAGCAGAGGGTCAAAATGAATTGTGGACAGAAAAAAGGGATTCCCTGGAAGTTTTCCTGCTAAAAGGTGAAGATCCCAGGCCATTTCTCTAGCCCTGAGGTCTTTCACAGTCAGCTCTCAGGCACAGGGCAGATGAGTTGTTCCTTCTGGGAACTGCTATAAAACATTCGTAGAATGCCTTTTATTAATCATGAGGGTAGAAAAAAGGGTGTGCCAGATTATTCATGGGAAGATCCTCTTGAAATTAATGTGTGCTGCTCCGTAATGGAGAGGTCAAGCAGAAATATTGTGAAAGTTATAGACGTTAAGTCCTTTATTATGGTTCATCTTGCTACCTAAGGAATAGATGGTTTGTTTGCAATCCTTGCAAACCTTTGCAGTATCTACAGCAATACCAGAGATAATGTTTATGATGTGCCATGAGCTTCTTGAATGTAGATAGGTATCTAATTCAGTTTTACATTTTCTGGTCCAGGGACAGAGGCTGTCCACAATTGGTGCTAAAAACATGAATTCTGATGTTTACAAGTGGCTTTTTCTCCCCCATGCATTATTATCATAACTACTTGGGAAATAATTTGTGGTATTTGAAAAGCAACTTGGAAATTTTAGAGATAACCAAATCCCTTTTAACCTTACCTTTGTATACAAAATCACATTTATGTTATAATGTCATCCTTTGGTATCTGTGAGCATTGGTTCTAGGATGTCCTGCAGATATCAAAATCTGCAGTTGCATAAGTCCTTGATATAAAATGGCTTTGTATTTGCATATAACCTATGCACATCCTTACATATACCTTATTTTATATTGTTTTTTTGGAGATGGAATTTCATTCTTGTTGCCAGGCTGGAGTGCAATGGCACCATCTCAGCCCACTGTAACCTCCGCCTCCCAAGTTCAAGCTATTCTCCTGCCTCAGCCTCCTGAGTAGCTCCCGCTACCACACCCAGCTAATTTTTGTATTTTTAGTGGCGATGGGGTTTCACCATGTTGGCCAGGCTGTTCTTGAACTCCTGACCTCAGTTGATCCACCCCCCTCCACCTCCCAAAGTCCTGGGATTATAGGCGTTGAGCCATCACGCCCGGCCCTTCACATATAGTTTAAATCATCTCTAGATTACTTATAATACCTCATACAACGCAAATGCAATGTAAATAGTTATTGTCACATTGTTTAGGGAATAATGATAAGCAAGTAAAAGTCTGTACATGTTCAGTGCAGACACAATTTTTTTTTGAATAGTTTTGATCTGCAATTGGTTGAATTCATGAATGCAGAACCCATGGGACCCATGGGACCCACGGATTTGGAGTGTGTGTGTGTGCACGCACACACATTAGATCTTGGCAAAAATCCGTGTGTAGATAAGAAAGCTGAAGTTTGTAGAATTTGATGACTATCAGGACTAGAACACAGGTATTGTGCCTCTCTTTTACTTCATTATGCTAGCATAAGTTTTAAAATGCAAATCCTGTGATTACTTAAGCATCAATTCTGAAATGCTTAAAAGTTGCATTTAAACTGCAGAGCATGTTGTTACCTGACACTAATAGAACTTTCTTTGAAAGGCAGTCCAGATAATTTCCACTGGATATTAATAAGGTGAGTAAAAAATGTTTAAATAAGCCACCCTCGAGTTTAGCATTGGTCTCTGAAGGAGAAAAAGATATAAGGAGTCTGTCAGGACAACAGCAGCAAAAGTTTGAGACATTGCTTTTGGGTGGGAGAAAACCCTCCTTGCTGTGCAGAAATCTCTAGAAATGTTGCCCTTTGGGGTTTGAGAGGCTGAGATGATGCAATAAAAAAGAAGCTTTCTTTCTTAAGAAACCTGGGCTGAAAACCAATGAGGCAAGAATAGTGCCAAGGTTCAGCCACGTTTTGACCTCACTTGTCCACCCATATTCAGATTGTGCAGTCATGAAGGGAAATGAGTTTGTCTGTTTATGCCTGTTGGACATTTGTCTCCACAACAAGCTCACTCAGTGATATAAAGGCAAGGATCCTGTGTATCAAGCCATGTCCAAATGTGGTTTTCCAATCAGTGTAAGAGCCCGAGACCCTGGTATGAGAATTGACTAGAAAATTCTACAGACTAATTGTTGTTAATACTTATATATTTAATTACTTAATTTATATACCGCCACGTTCCACAAATGATATGAAGCAACTTAATTATGATATTTATGTAGTTCTTGACATTTCATGTGTTTCAGCAGGTTTTTTGTTAAGTTCGAACAATGAGTCTCTGAGGTCAGTATTAACAGTTCATTTTTACAGCAGGAGGAACTATAGTTCATATAGATTAGTTGACTTGCTTTGCTTTGAGGTAGTTCTTAATATTGTCTTCCTACTGGTGGGAAAGTAAAGCTTAAAGGAAAGAAGTAAATTGTTAAAGAAGACACACACGGTTTGAGGTGCTTCTGAGAGGCAGGATTTCCACTCAAATCTACTGACCTCAAAGACTGTCCTTGACCTCAAAGACTCTCCTTAACCCCTATGGTATCCTACCTCCTCAAAATGGAACTGAGTTGCTCTTCTGTTGGTTTTAGCCAGTAAAAAAAAGAGTCATTCTGTTGATTAATATTTCTAAACACGATGTTTTCGAACAGGGATGCAATTTACAATTAATTTCAAATTATTTTGGCGATATGAGATACTCCATTTTTATTTCTAAAATATTAGTCCATCCAGAGAATGATGCTTGCATTTACTTGTATGATTTTATCCAATACATACTAAGAGAAAGTTAACCGCAGTAGAAAAACCTCTGCTGTCTTATTTGTGGAGAAATCCTAAGTTGGTGTGAATTAGAAGTCCTAAGTTTTTATTGTTTATTTTTATTCTTTTTGAGACAGAGTCTCGCTGTTGTTGCCCGGGGTGGAGTGCAGTGGTACAATTATGTTACTGTAGCCTCCACCTGCCAGGCCCAAGTGATTCTCCCACCTCAGCCTCTCACGTAGCTGGGACCACAGGTGCATGTAACCACACCTGGCTAATTTTTTATAGAGATGAGGTTTTGCCCTGTTACCCAGGCTGGTCTTGAACTCCTGAGATCAAATGATCCACCTGCCTCACCCTCCCAAAATGCTGGGATTACAGGCATGAGCCACCATCCCTGGCCTGTAGTTGACTTTTAAAAAGGGATTAGAGTGTTTACTTACTCTGTTTGTCTTGTGCTCTCAATAAATACATTTTCAGCTTGGCAAAATATAGTTGATTACCTGTGACTCTTTATTTTATTTTATTTTTTGAGACGGAGTCTCACTCTTTTTGCCCAGGCTGGAGTGCAATGGTGCGATCTTGGCTCACCGCAACCTCCACCTCCTGGGTTCAAGCGATTCTCCTGTCTCAGCCTCCCGAGTAGCTGGGATTACAGGCATGTGCCACCACGCCTGGCTAATTTTGTATATTTAGTAGAGATGGGGTTTCTCCACGTTGGGCAGACTGGTCTTAAACTCCCGACCTCAGGCGATTGGCCCGCTTTGGCCTCCCAAAGTGCCATTACTGTCAATGGCAAAAACTGCAGTTACTTTTGCACCAACCTAATAAGAAATTATAAGAAGTGACAAGGGAAACTTAACATTGGATGCTATTCCATTTGAAATCTGAAGTTCTTTTGGTGGAGACTAAAAGCCCAAGGTCACTCTGAGAGACATTTTCTGAGAGCTATTTACCATGTATATAGTCAAAGTAAATAATTGAATGAGCTGTCTGCTTTTTTGCTGAATACTATGTAGCCATAAATATTATTCTAACAGCTATTGCTCCTGGCCATATAAGATTATAAGACTCTAACAGACAGATATAAATGAACCTGCAATTCTGCAGCTCAGCCCACCATGTCCTCTAGGGATTGCTCGAGCATAGCCTCTGTCCTTCTCTATCTGGAGTGGGGTTAGTAGTCCTTGCAATTTTATGCAAACTGCCATTTATTTTCTTTGTTTTATTGATGTCAGGGATGTCAGATTTGAAATGCTCACTGAAGGGGTCCTCTAAGAATCTGAAGCTTGGAGCTAATGGCAATGCTGCACTAATGCTCTTGTGGATATCGTGAGCATTTCTCTGTGGCCCAGTTGCTGATGTTACCTGGGCAAGGTGCTTCTTTGTGAGTGGCTGAGATCAGCCACTGAGCTGGCATAATTCAGACTCCTACAACAGGTGGCAGCCTTTATCCTTTTTTTTTTGGGATGGAGTCTCGTTCTGTTCCCCAGGCTGGAGTGCAGTGGCGTGATCTTGGCTCACTGCAACCTCTGCCTCCCAGGTTCAAGAGATTCTCCTGCCTCAGCCTCCCGAATAGCTGGGATTACAGGTGCGCGCCACCAGGCGTGGCTAATTTTTTTTTTTTTTTTTTTTTTTTTTTTTTAGTAAAGACAGGGTTTCACCATGTTGGTCAGGCTGGTCTTGAACTCCTGACCTCATGATCCACCCACCTCGGCCTTCCAAAGTGCTGGGATTACAGGCGTGAGCCACCGTGCCTGGCCTCCTTGATCCTTTTTTATATACTTGCAGTCTGCTCTGTAAATGGTTTTTAGGATGGAAAATTAATCCTCCAGTCTCAGTATGTGTACTTGAACCATTCTCACAGACTTCAACTCTGATTGAGATCTTTCCATCTTGCAAAAGCTCCACTTCTTTTCTGGAACTCGGTCCTTTATTATTTATATATTTTTTGGCCAATAACCTCCCTAAGATTCTGCCAACAGATGAGATGTAGGTCTTCTCAAAGCTTTTACAACAAGTAGGTGACTAGCTTTTTACTTCCTAATATACAATGTAGACTTTTGCAAGTATGTTGTGAATAATTAAATTAAGAGTATTCCACAATCATTCGGGAAAAAATTAAGTGTAAAAACATAAACATTAGATGGCGTTTGACCCGTTGGTCTGATGTGAATCCAAGGAAACTAAAGGAAGAAGTTCCGAGTAGCAGTTGCTGAAATGTTCTGGTGTGGACACCTTGTGGTGAGTACTTTGAAGGAGAAGCTGGTGCCCTTGGTGCAGATGGTGTGCGTCTGCACCCCGAGGCAGAGAAACTGGCTTCTAGGCAACTTGTTCCAGCAATGGCACAAGTTCTAATTCCTCTAGAACTCCAGATAACATGACAAATGGCTAGCTCTGGAGCACCAGGAGGCAGAACAGATAATTCTGTGTTAAGTCCTTATTGTGGGCTTATCAACAGTAGGAGCTGATGCATATACCTACACGACTATAAAGGATAACCAAAAAAGATATAATGAAAGAATGCTAGGGTTAGGGCTTACATCAGAAGAGAAGCAAAAAAGGACCATGTTATCTGCTCTAGGTGGAGAGCCAGTTCCTCAAGCCAGCGTACCAAATCATGTCCCTCTCCTGCTCACTGGCGGAAGAACTGCTGCTTTTGCTGCAGCCAGAGCCATCTGGGCTTGGGATGCTGGGGCTGGGGTCCTGATTATGTCTGAAGATCCTGAGCTGTCATACATACGATCTCCTCTTTCAAAAGAACCATGGTACAAAAGTTGACAAACGGGACCTAATTAAACTAAAGAGCATCTGCACAACAACAGCAACAACAAAACAAACTATCAAGAGTGTAAACAGCCTACTGAAAGAGAGAACATATTTGCAAACTACGCATCTAACAAAGGTCTAATATCCAGAATCTATAAGGTGCTTAACAAATTTACAAGCAATAAACAACCCTATTAAAAAAATGGGCAAAGGATATGAATAGACACTTTTCAAAAGAAGACACGGCCAACAAGCATATAAAAAAATGCTCAACATCATTAATTATTGGAGAAATGCAAATCAAAACCACCATGAAATACCATCTCACACTGGTCAGAATGACTGTTACTAAAAAGTCAAAAAATAACAGATGCTGGTGAGGTTGCAGAGAAAGGGAATGCTTATACACTGTTGGTGGGGGTGCAAATTAGTTCAGCCAGTGTGGAAAGCAGTTTGGTGATTTCTGAAAGAACTTAAAACAGAATTACCATTCAAGCCAGCAATCCTATTAATGAGTATATACCCAAAGGAATGTAATCCATTCTACCATGAAGACACATGCACATATATGTTCATTGCAGTGCTATTCACAATAGCAAAGATATGGAATCAATCCAAATGCCCATCAGTGGTAGACTGGATAAAGAAAATGTAGTACATATACATACACCATGGAGTATTACATAGTCATAAAAAGAATGAAATCATGTCATTTGCAGCACCATGGATGGAGCTAGAGGCCACTATCCTAAGTAAACTAACACAGGAACAGAAAACCAAATACCAGATGTTCTCACTTATAAGTGGGAGCTAAACATTGAGTACATATGAACAAAAAGAAGAGAATAATGCACACTGGGTTCTACTTGAAGGTGGAGGGTGGGAGGAGGGTGAGGATCGAAAAATTAACTATCAGGTATGATGCTTATTACTTGAGTGATGAAATAATCTGTACACCAAAGTTCCATGACATCCAATTTATCTGTGTAACAAACCTGCATGTGTACCCTTGAACCTAAAATAAAAGTGAAAAACAAAGAAAAATTCCAAAAGAACTGTGGTTTTCAGATGACTCAGATGTCACAAAGATGCTGTGATCCAGACAATGGAATGGAAAAAGAGAGAAGCATGTATTTCCAGCCACCTCTTTCTGTGTCTCTGCTCAGGACTTGCCTCACATCGAGAATGGTGTTGTGGCTATCCTCACCAGGTAGAAGGTGGTATAGCTGAAAGTGAGAGGCAACACAGTGAAACTTAACAATGGCTCTCAAATAGCCTATGAAAACTGCTTGATTGCAACAAGAGGTCCTCCAAGAAGTCTGTCTGACATTGATGAAGCTGGATCAGAGGTGAAGAGCAGAGTAACACTCTCTAGAATGATTGGAGACTGTAGGACTCCAAAGATTTCATGGAATTAAAGTCAATTACGGTTATCAGTGGGGGCTTGCTTGGTGGTGAACTGTCCTGTGCTCTTGGCAGAAAGGGTTGGAGCCTTGGGGGCAGAAGTGATTCAACTGTTTTCTGAGAAAGGAAATATGGGAAAGGTCTTCTGCAAATCGCTCTGCAACTGAGCCATGGAAAAAGTCAGACGAGATGGGGTTAAGATGATGCCCATTGCTATTGTGCAGTCGGTTGGAGTCGGTGCAGTGTCAAGTTACTCATCAGGTTGAAAGATGGTGGGATGGTAGAAACTGACCACAGCCATGAGCCTGAAGCGCAGTGTTGAGTTGGTCGAGAACTGGTGGGCTGGAAATAGACCCAGATTTTGGTGGCTTCTGCGTAAATGTAGAGCTATACGCATGCTCAAACGTGGGCAGCAGGAGATGCTGCATGCTTCTATGATATAAATCTGGGAGGAGGCGGTTAGAGCACCACGATCATGCTTTTGTGAGTGGAAGATTGGCTGGGGAAAATATAACTGGAGCTGCTAAGTCGTACTGGCATCAGTCAGTGTTCTGGAATGATTTGAGCCCTGATGCTGGCTGTGAAGCTCTTGGCCCACAGTTGGTGCTTTTGCAAAAGCAGCTGCACAAGACAACCCAAAATCTGCCACAGAGCAATCAGGAGCTGTTACCCGATCAGAGAGTGAAACAGAGTACGAGGCCTCAGAAATTACTCTTCCTCCCAGCACCCCTGCAGTTCCAAGGCTCCTCTCCCAGGAGCCTTGGAGGACTACAGCAAAGGTGGCATTTTCCATTCCAGGGACAAAGTGGTTGTGGGGATCATGCTATATGGAACATCTTTAACCGAATGCCAATAGCAAGGAAGACCACTGAGGATGGTGAGCAATCTGAAGATCTTAATGAAGTGGCCAAACTATTCAACATTGATGAAAACTGAAGCCCACAGAGGAACAGACAAGCACTTGAGTGTCCCTGAGAGTGGGTTGCATGAGTAAAAGAGCATTTTTTTTTTTTTTTTAAATTCAGCAAACTTTCTCTGTGTATGTAAATGTGAATAATCAAGTCTCTTGTGAATATTTTCAACCATGTAGGCAAATTCTTAATTTTCACATCATGAAAAAAATCTGATCCTTCTTAAAAAAATTAAAGAATTAGGAATTAGACATTAAACAATGAAACTTCACAAAAAATGACATTAAAACTTAGGGGTGACCAAGATAACATTTCACAAGCATTTCTTGTAAACCATGTAGTTTTAGGCTTATTCCCAGGCATGTTGGAAACTTGAGTGATTCACATATAATGTCTTTAAAATGGCCATTGGCCTATGTTACTCAGAATATGTTGAATGCAGCTCTTGCCTAAAGATTGGGAAACAGATACGCATTATGAGGGTTGTGTGAGAACCTTCCGTAGGCTTTTGAAGAAACACTGTTCTCAGTATTGACTTTACTTTTGGAATCTAGGACACTGCTGAAATTGCTTAGTGCCAATGACTGGCTGTCTCATCTGGAGTAATCTTTCTCACAATCTTTTTTGGCCTAATAGATATTTCAGTCTCACACATTTGCCAGACTTCAGCTTTGTTTCTTCTCACTGTTTCTTTGAAGAGAACTGATAGTTCACTGGAATGAGAAAATAAAAACAAAATAACAATCTTTACTTTCTAAAACAATAGTGTTTTAGAACTAAGATTATAATTTAATGTGAGATAAAATAGACTTGTTCATCTAATAAACTTTGGAGCCCTTAATATATATCCATACATTACCTAATTTAGCATTGAAAAACAATAGTTTTTGTGTATCCTTTCACCAGTAGATTGATATTTAGATTATTTCCAGTTTTTGGTTTTTATGAATTAAGCTGCTATAAACATTTTTATTGGTTTTTATTTTTTATTTTATTTTTTTGAGACAGAGTCTCACTGTGTCGCCCAGGCTGGAGTGCAGTGACGCAATCTCGGCTCACTGCAAGCTCCGCCTTCCGGGTTCACGCCATTCTCCTGCCTCAACCTCCTGAGTAGCTGGGACTACAGGCGCCTGCCACCATGCCCGGCTTTTTTTTTTTGTATTTTTAGTACAGATGGGGTTTCACCGTGTTAGCCAGGATGGTCTCGATCTCCTGACCTCGTGATCCGCCCGCCTCGGCCTCCCAAAGTGCTGGGATTACAGGTGTGAGCCACTGTGCCCGGCCTTTACTGGTTTTTATGTGAACCTGAGTTTTTGTTTCACTTGTGTAAATACCCAGGAGTAGAATTGCTGGATTGTATGGTAAATGTATGTTTAATTTTGAGGAAACTGCAAGACTGTTTTCCAAATTGGGTGGATATATATTTCATATTACTGCTAGGAATTGAAAAGATTTCCAATTGCTCAGCATCATTTTGTGCACTTTGTATTGCCAATTTAAAATATCACAGCCCACAGCCATTTAGGCGGATCACCTAAGGTCAGGAGTTCGAGACCAGCCTGGTCAACATGGTGAAACCTTGTCTCTACTAAAAAAACACAAAAATGAGCTGGACGTGGTGGCAGGTGCCTGTAATCCCAGCTACTTGGGAGGCTGAGGCAGGAGAATCACTTGAGCCTGGGAGGCAAAGGTTGCAGTGAGCCGAGATTGTGCCATTGCACTCCAACCTGGGTGACAAGAGAAAACTCCATCTCAAAAAAAAAAAAAAAAGTTACAGCCATTATAATAGGTATGTAGTGATATCTCATTATGGTTTTAATTTTGATTTCCTTGATGACTAGTGATATTGAGCATCTTTTCACGTGCTTCTTGGCATCCATATGTCTTCGATGAGGTGTTTGTTCAAATCTTTTGTCCATTAAATAAATCACTGTGTGACCATATCAATTGGTGGTCATTCAATTGGATTGTAAAATGAATAAAAAATAAACCTTTAGGCCGGGCGCGGTGGCTCAAGCCTGTAATCCCAGCACTTTGGGAGGCCGAGACGGGCGGATCACGAGGTCAGGAGATCGAGACCATCCCAACATGGGCTAACATGGTGAAACCCCGTCTCCACTAAAAAATACAAAAAACTAGCTGGGCGAGGTGGCGGGCGCCTGTAATCCCAGCTACTCGGGAGGCTGAGGCAGGAGAATGGCGTGAACCTGGGAGGCGGAGCTTGCAGTGAGCTGAGATTCAGCCACTGCACTCCAGCCTGGGCGACAGAGCGAGACTCCGTCTCAAAAAACAAAACAAACAAACAAAAAAAACCTTTATTTTGTTAAGCCAATTGAAATTTATTAGGTTTCTTCGTTACAGTACTTTGTATTACTTAGCCTAAACCAAACAGGAACAATGTTATTGTGTTTTAAGAACTCTTTATATATCTTGGATATAGGTCCTTTATCAGATATGCTGTTTGCAAATATTGTCTCATAGTCTATCTTTTCATCTTTTGAGAGTGTCTTTCATAGAGCAGGAGTTCTTAATTTTGAAGTCAAATTCATCTATATTTTTTCTTTATGAATTGGTATTTTGGTGTCATGTATCATGGGGTATAACTCAGCAGCAAAAGGGAGCAAATTAGTAATATACAGAACAGCATGGTTGAATCACACACATGCTAAATTAAGTGAAAGAAGCCTGCCCCCAAAGGCTACATGTTGTATGATTCCATTTATCTGGTATTTTGGAAAAGACAAAACTAGAAAGAAAATAGATCTATAGTTGCCAGGAGCTAGAGGTGGGAGTTGGGGCAGAGGAGTGGACTGTGAAGAGGAAAGGGGAATTTTTTTGGGGGGTAATTCTATCCTATATCTTGATTTTGCTACAGATGTCACAACTAAATGTGCTTCTCAAAACTCACAGAGCTGTCCACTAAAAAGGGTGGTTTTATTGTATTCTATGTGTTCCCCAAAACTATTTTATCTACTTCATGGGTACACACTATTACAAAATAATTCCCAGCCTCCTTTGTAATTATGTCTGGCTATGTAACTAAATCTTGTGAAGTTATGTGTGCCATTCCAATACTGATCCATTAAAACCTCTTGCGAACCTCCATTCTTTCACTTCCCCCAGATTCTAGATATATGCACAAGATCCAGCAACAGATTCTGTGAGGTTGAGGTTCTATGGAAGGGTGTAACCATGAGGTTCTATGGCATTATAGAACCATGATTCTATAGTTGAGGTCCTGTGGCATGGTGGAACCATGAGGTTCTATAGTTGAGGTCCTATGGCATAGTGGAACCAAGAGGTTCTGTGAGGTTCTTTAGTTAAGGTTCTATGGCATGAAGTTTCTTTAGTTGAGGTTGTATGGCATGGTGGAACCATGTTCTATAGTTGAGGTTCTATGGCATTGTGGAATCATGAGGTTCTATAATTGAGGTTCTATGGCTTGGTGGAACCATGTTTTATAGTTGAGGTTCTATGGTATTGTGAAATCATGAGGCTCTATGGTTCAGGTTCTATGGCGTGTTGGAACCATGAGGTTCTATGAGGTTCTTTAGTTGAGGTTCTGTGGCATGGTGGAACCATGAGGTTCTGTGAGGTTCTTTAGTTGAGGTTCTGTGACATGGTGGACCCATGAGATTCTATAGTTGAGTTTCTATGGCATGGTGGAAACATGACGTTCTGTAGTTGAGGTTCTATGGCATGGTGGAACCATGAGGTTGTCTGAGGTTTTTTAGTTGAGGTTCTATGGCATGGTGGAACCATGAGGTTCTCTGAGGTTCTTTAGTTGAGGTTCTATGGCATGGTGGAACCATGAGGTTCTGTGAGGTTCTTTAGTTGAAGTTCTATGGCATGGTGGAACCATGAAGTTCTATCAAGTTCTTTAGTTGAGGTTCTATGGCATGGTGGAACCATGAAGTTCTATCAAGTTCTTTAGTTGAGGTTCTCTGGCATGGTGGAACCATGAAGTTCTGTGAAGTTCTTTAGTTGAGGTTCTATGGCATGGTGAAACCATGAGGTTCTATGAGGTTCTTTAGTTGAGGTTCTGTGGTATAGTGGAACCTCCAGATGGAAGTAATCTGGGTCACTGTGTGACCATATCAATTGGTGGTCATTCAATTGGATTGTAAAATGAATAAAAAATAAACCTTTATTTTGTTAAGCCAACTGAAATTTATTAGGTTTCTTTGTTACAGCACTTTGTATTACTTAGCCTAAACCAAACAGGAACAAGCACTTCCTTACCTGTTAAGGCATATTAAAAGGTTGGAATTTTTGGTAAAAGGATAATGGGGTGATTCATCCCTGAGGTTGGAGAGCTTCAGGTATTTGTGGATGTGGCATTTTTTCAGTGGTAGTTTTTTTGACCTATGGGTTTTTTGAAACACTTTTGTACTTTCATTTGCGCTAGACTGTAACAAGATGTCTGATTTATACACTGATTAATGGAAGGGGTAGATTAAAATATTCTATGTTGAGAGTGTATTTTTCTTTCTTGTGTTTACATAATTTTTTGCTTTGTATTCATTGAACTTATATTATTAGTTGCTTATAATTTTGGGACTGATAGTTTTCCATGTGTATTGAAACTTTTATCATTATGAATTGATCTGTTCTATCAATTCTCTTCATTTATAAACAAATTGTTTGCTGTTAATGGAATTATACAAGCTTTCCTCAGTATTTGCCTGACATACATAACAGTTTTTCTTCTTTCATACTTTATATCTTTATGTTACAGATATATATTGTCTATAAACAAAATATAGCTAGATTTAGAAAACACAGTTTATAAGTTTCTTCTTTCTTAAATGGAAACATTTGCTCCATAAGTTTTTAAATTAATATATTTGAAATACTCTTTATTATTTTTATGATTTTTGTGTACTTCATCCACAGTATGATTTTAGTGAAGAAGTAGATATATAGACCAATGGAACAGAATGGGAAATCTATAAATACACTCATGCCTATACCTACTAAATAGTTTTCTTCAGGATGCTAAAGCAATTCCACAGGGAAAGAAATGTCTTTTCAACAAATGGTGCTGAAGCAAATGAATGTCTGTATGGAAAAAAAAATAAACATCAACCTTTCCTTTACCTTACACACAAAAATTAACTGGAGATGAAGTATAGACATAAATGGGAAAGTTAAAAAAGTAAAACTTTTAGATGGAAACATAGGTTAAAATTTTTTGGCAACTTTGCGTAGGAAATTTTCTTAGCCATTACACAAAAAGCATGGCTCATAAAAGAAAAAAATTGATAAATCAGAACTTATTTATTTTTTTGAGATGGAGTTTTGCGCTTGTTGTCCAGGCTGGAGTGCAGTAATGTGATCTTGGCTCACTGCAACCTTCACCTCCCGGGTTAAAGCAATTCTCTTGCCTCAGCCTCCTGAGTAGCTGGGATTATAGGCATGTGCCACCATGCCCAGCTAATTTTGTATTTTTTTTATTATTTATTATTATTATTATACTTTAAGTTCTAGGGTACATGTGCATAACATGGATGCAGTGGAAACCATCATTCTCAGCAAACTATCATAATTTTGTATTTTTAGTAGACATGGGGTTTCTCCATGTTGGTCAGGCTGGTCTGGAACTCCCGACCTCAGGTGATCTGCCTGCCTTGGCCTCCCAAAGTGCTGAGATTATAGGTGTGAGCCACCACACCTGGCCAACACTCTTTTAATTAAAAAGTAAGAAGACAAACTATCCAATTTGAAAATGGGCAAAAAATTTGGACAGGTACTTTAGGAAACAATGGTCAATAAGACATGAAAATGTGCTTGACATCATCAGGAAAATAAAAGTCCAAATTGCAGTAAGATAACACTGCATATAATTAGAATGCTTATGGTAAAATTTCTGGGAATACAAATATTGGTGAGAATATGAAGCAACAGGAACTCTCCTACACTTCAGATTACTTTAGAAGATTGTCACATTTTAAGTAGTACACATATGCCTACCATAGGATCCAGGCATTTTATTCTAGGTATAAAATGAAAACATGGATCTACACAAAGATGAATGTTCATGACTGCTTTTTGCCCAATAGTCAAAAAGTGGACACAACCTAAATATCAGTGAATGGATAAGCGAAATGTGGTATATCTGTACAATTGAATAGTCCTCGGAAATAAAGAATGAACTACTGATTAATAATACAATATGCATCAACCTCAGAATTACTCTAAGTAAAAGAATCAAGACACAAGAAATGGGCATTATATGATGCCATTCATGTAAAAAAGTGCAGAAAATGCTATACTATAAAAACTATATAGCAACAATTGTCTGGTACCAGTGGTAGAGTGGTATGTAATGTAAAAGCACTTGAGGTAGTTTTGGGGTGATAAAATAGTCTGTATTATAGTTGTGGCAGTGGTTTCATGGTAATAATAATCTGTCGAAGCTCACTGAATTGCACACATTAATACAGCTTATTTTAGATATACCTTAATACATTTGATTAATTTTTTTCATTAGGTTTAGAACTCTTATACCTAATTTGTCTCAGTGTGCATATAATTCCACTTTCTTCTGGTTCCCATTGTTGCACAGGATAAATTGGCTGTCAGTGTCATTACAATTCCTTTGCATGTGATATCTATTTTTTCTCTAGCTTTATTTAGGATTTCTCTTTTTCATTGTTTTTTGGCAATTTCTTTATGATGTATATTTCTCTTTTTAATCTTTCTTGTTATTTGTGAGGATTCTGAATTTGTGGAGAGGGATCTTCCAGTCATTTTAGGAACTTGAAGTCATTATTCCTTCAGATATTTCTTATATCATTCTTTTTCCTCTCTCCTTCTATTAAACTTCATTGGATGTGCTTTGGGCATTGTTATCTGTTCCTGTATGTTTAAAGTCATGAAAAATTCCAAATAATAAAATTACCAAATTAAAAAATTGCCGTCCTTTAAGGAATGATCTGTTTTAAATTCTCTGCTTACCTTGATGCGTTTCTTTCCTCACTTAATTTTTGACATCTGAATATTCCTTACTTTTCTTGCTAGCAAGCTATAGACATTTATTTATTTATTTATTTATTTATTTATTTATTTATTTATTTTTTGAGTCGGAGTCTTGCTCTGTCACCCAGGGTGGAGTGCAGTGGCCGGATCTCAGCTTACTGCAAGCTCCTCCTCTCGGGTTCACGCCATTCTCCTGCCTCAGCCTCCCGAGTAGCTGGGACTACAGGCACCCGCCACTTCGCCCGGCTAGTTTTTTGTATTTTTTTTAGTAGAGACGGGGTTTCACCGTGTTAGCCAGGATGGTCTCGATCTCCTGACCTCGTGATCCGCCCGTCTCGGCCTCCCAAAGTGCTGGGATTACAGGCTTGAGCCACCGCACCCGGCCGCAAGCTATAGACATTTAAAAAGATTACAAATATATTTCACTTGGCATTTTAACTTGTTTTTGGTTGGAGGATTAGTTATAGAACCTGGTCTGTACTATCAGAAAATAGAACTGCATGGTACATATCGCTCCATTTAAAAGCTGTATTATGATATATCTATTAATATTTAAATTATTTCTTTAGCAATTATTCTTTAGTCACTAAAAAGCTCAAGGTCTAAAATAGTTTCTACAGGCTGAAGAAAAGTTTATAAATACAAAACACATGAGAAATTCCTGGACAGATTTTGCTTTGATGGTATTGGATAATCTGAGGCTCATTTACAGTGAGATTGCAATGAGACCTAAAACATTTTAAATTGAACAGGAGATTACATTGTTAAGAGTCTATTATTTCTTAATGATTCACTTTAGAAAATGTGTCTTCATTTCAAAATGATCTCAGAATTATAAAAAGCAAAATTTGGTAGCTGTAAAGAGAACGTTTGGAGGCAGTTGTGATATTGGAAGAAAAAGGAACAATTCATTTCTTTTCTTTAGGTTAGTGAAATAATATTTCAGAAATGACAGATCTTACAGATCAAAAGCTTTAACTTTATTATTATTCAACTCATATCAGTGTTAAGCCTGTATTCAATAGACCAGTTATTCTTAATATTTTGGAATTTGGTACCTAGTTTGACTTTATAATCCATTTTACTTATTTTAACACTTTTGAATTTCAGATCCTTTGGTGGTGTAATCAGGTTTGAGCACTAGCATTCCTAATGTGCATTGAACACATCTTATCTTATGCATCTTTTTGCCAGTTTTAGCTGTTTTCCAAATCTGTAAGGTAAATTACTGTACTTCTAGCTTATATAATTGATCACATAGACACACAAAAACAAATGTGTCAATGAAATATGCATTCACATTTCGGTGTTTATTTTTAGTCCAGAAATATTTATATAAACATTTTAAATGAACTAATTTATATCTCTGTATTATTTTTATTACTGATATCAGTGTCCTAAATGTGACTGTTGTTTAATGTTTGTTAATACGAAGGAGACCTTGAATTTACATCTCATTGTGTGTCATTCTAGAAGAGATTCTTTTTTTTGGACAAAATATCTCTTAAGTTGTCACCTTTTCCAGTGCATTCCAGAGTTTGTCATTTCTGCGTTCATATTTTAGATGCATAATTTTATGTCGTGCTGTAGTTGTGAAAAAGGATTATTTTATAAGCACTACTTTAAATTTCTAAACAGAATATCAACTGGAAACTTTAGAGCCATGTTGAATTATGAAAGGAGCATGGACTTACATCAGGCTGTAATTTGACAAGTTGATGGGTGCAGCACAGCAACATGGCACAAGTATACTTATGTAACAAACCTGCACGTTATGCACATGTACCCTAGAACTTAAAGTATAATAATAATAAAATAAATAAATAAATAAATAAAAAGTATCAATGATTAAAAAAAAAAGATTTCAGGTCAAAAATTAATCTTGTAAGGAAAACATCAATAAATTATCCTGAATGTGAAAAAAAAAGTATCCATTAATTTAATAAACATTGCTTTAAATTTCTGAGCAAAAAATAATATGGAAGATAGAGAACAATATTGGATATTGTAGAATGAACACAGTTTTGAGGTTTGAGTGTGGCTGTACTATTCACTGGCTATGTCCACACCAGAAAAAGTGTTTTACAAATATTCAGTAGCTCAAAGCTAGAATGAGTTGAATACTGTCTACCCAACAGAGTTGTAATGCATTTCAATTAAGTATAATGTGTATGATGACTATTACATAGGTACTAAAAATGAGCTTTACTATTTTTGGGTCAACTCTGCAGATTATTTCAAATTTATTTAATTTGTGGGGCAAGGATTATAAGACTCTACAACCTATGCTTAAAGCTGTGTAATACAGCTGGTGGTTAGAACATTTAGTGGCAGTTTCTAAAGGTCTGCAAGGAGAAATGCTAATTTCCAGGTCTGTCTTTATTCCATTTACTTCCAGTGGGTGACAATCAAGGAACATCATGCAATCCACACAACTGTGAACAATGAGGAAAGGAACCTCTGCAGCTTAGAGGCAGCACTCTATCACCCTTTTGTCAGAGAATCTTTATATAAGAGTGAATGTTTTTTGCCATTTGAAAATCTTTGTTTCTGCAAGATGCCATGCTAGGCACTGTACACAAGTAAAATAGCAGATTTCCCATCTCCAAGGAATTTGCAACCATAGACAGCACAGTGAAGACAGGTGTTAACTTGAGGGCCGCACACAGTGAGTTCTCCCCTCCCCTCCCCTCCCCTCTTTTCCCCTCTGACAGTGTGTCACTGTGTTACCCAGGCTGGGTGCGGTGGTGAGATCTCCGCTCACTGCAACCTCTGCCTGCAGGATTCAAATGATTCTTGTGCCTCAGCCTCCTGCGTAGTTGGGACTACAGGCAAGTGCTTCCATGCTTGGCTAATTTTTGTAGTTTTAGTGAAGACGGGGTTTCACCATGTTGGCCAGGCTGGTGGCGAACTCCTGACCTCAGGTGATCCTCCTGCCTCTGCCTCCCAAAGTGCTGGGATTATAGGCATGAGCCACGGCGCCTAGTCAAGATCCTTGTAGTTTTAGTATTTTTCTAAGCCCCACTGAAACATGATTTCTGTTTGAAGCAGCCCGTTCTTTTCTGTGAAATAAACCGGAACATCAAAAAGCTATGCAGTAGTCCATATTGGTGTTTTTTTTTGTTTTTGTTTTTTGTTTTTGTTTTTTCTTTTTTGACAAGAGTTTCACTCCATCACCCAGGCTGGAGTGCAGTGGTGCGATCTCTGCTCACTGCAATCTCCGCCCGCCGGGTTCAAGGGATTGTCCTGCCTCAGCCTCCGAAGTAGGTGGGATTACAGGTACCCACCACCACACCCATCTAATTTTTATATTTTTGTAGAGATGGGGTTTCACCATGTTGGCCAGGCTGGTCTTGAGCTCCTGATCTCAAGTGATCCTCCTACCTCAGCCTCCTGAAGTGCTGGGATTACAGGCGTGAGCCATCATGCCTAGCTTCATTTGGTTTGTTCCCCAAATTCCTTCTAAATTTCTTTTGCATATGCCCCTCCAGTTAATTTCATTGTTGGATGCATGTATTTTTGTAATGCAGCCCATTCTTGTGTTTATTTTAGGGAGGCAGTTGAAGTTGTCACCTACCATGCAACACGGTGGCCCTTGTAAGAAGATCCAAGACACATATGGAAATTAAAGATTTAATTATCACTCCTTTGGAGGATTTGTTGGCCATCAGCAACTTGGACTTAACTTGGGTCCAATTTTATAATTTTAGTAAATTATAATAATATCTATGATATCTATAACTATATACTAGTGGTTAGTCTTATTGTTCAGATATATCATGGTTTGTCTTGTTTTATTTTCATGTGTTTATTTTTTATTTTGTTGAATTAATTTTGTCTTTCATCAGTGTTTTGTCAGTTCCTCATATTTTTTTGTGTCTTTGTGTGTATGTACATAGGTGATTCCTCTAAAGAACATTTCTTTTATTATCAACATTCTGTCAATGCTAGTTTACTCTTTGTATTAATTCCCGACAAATTTTTCAGTTTACTACTAAGGGTCATATTTTTAACATATTAAAAAGAATTGAGGACGAAGAGAAATTGAAATTATGTAAACACGAAAGCTTAATAGTTGTAGCTATTTGGGAAGACAGTGATGTGAAGGAAATAATTATTACCTACTTACATAACATTCAGTATTCCTTATAGTTTCAAAGAGCCAGTCTTTTAATACATAATTGTCATTTAAAAAAAAATAAAAATATTATACATCTCAAAAGAGAAAATTTCTGAGGTTATAAATCACAGTGCTTACAATTCAGTATTTTGTGAATCCCCTAACTTCATTCCTCACAAATAAGCAATTTTCTTCTACCATTTAGATAATAAAAATATGCTTTGCTTCTGGGGATTGATGAAACTGCCATTTAATTAAAGAAAACTTTTTAAAGCAAATTTCATTTGATCACTTCCCATAAGCATAATTCTTGACTGGTGTGTCCCTTATGGAACTCTTTTAGTAATCTCACTGCTTGAAGAAAATCTTAGCTATAGTTTGAAGTCATCAAAAATTTCTTAATATTTATTCATTTTTTAGTTGTGTATCATCCTTTTTGTCTTTAGAAAAAGGATGATAATATTCTTAGGTGATCTACCACAGGGGTGTGCAGTTAATTACTCTATCATCTTTGAAACTCTTTTTTTTTGAGACAGAGTTTGGCTCTTGTTGCTCAGGCTGGAATGCAATGGAGTGATCTCAGCTCACTGCAACCTCTGCCTCCTGAGTTCAAGTGATTCTCCTGCCTCAGCCTCCCGAGTAGCTGGGATTACAGGCATGCACCACCACGCCTGGCTAATTTTGTATTTTTAGTAGAGACAGGGTTTCTCCATGTTGGTCAGGCTGGTCTCCAACCCTGACCTCAGGTAATCGGCCTGCCTTGGCCTCCCAAAGTGCTGGGATTACAGGCGTGAGTCACCGCGCCCGGCCCGAAATTCTTTATTTGGAGTCCATTCTGTCCTGGTTTTCTCTTACCTCACTGACTTTCCTTTCTAATTTACCTGCTTGGTAGAGAAAAACAAAAACAAAACCAGAAAAAACCTCTCTGGTCTTTGAAAACTGGAATACTCCTTGGGTGCTTTTCTTCAGACCAGCTCCCTAAGAGACCTCACACAGTCTTGTGGCTTAAATATATTATGCTGACAACTTCAAAATTTATATTTCCAGACCTTGCCCCTAAACTTCTTTTTTTTTTTTTTTTTTTTTGAGATAGAGTCTTGCTCTGTCACCCAGGCTGGAGTGCAGTGGCATTATCTTGGCTCACTACACCCTCCACCTCCTGGGTTCAAGTGATTCTCCTGCCTCAGCCTCCCGAGTGGCTGGGATTACAGGTATGTGCCACTATGCCTGGCTAATTTTTTTTGTGTGTGTATTTTTAGTAGAGATGGAGTTTCACCATGTTGGCCAGGCTGGTTTCAAACTCCTGATCTCAAGTGATCCGGCCGCCTCACCTCCCAAATTTCTGGGATTACAGGCGTGAGCCACTGCAACTGGTCAACCTTTCCATTTCTTAAACTTAGCTCACAATTATTTCCAAAGCTGGATCCTCTCAGACTCTTCACTAAGTCAGGTAAATGCAGATAGCTGTTCAGGCCAAAAATCTTGGAGTTATCTTCAACTCCACTTTTAATTTCACATTCCAAGTGCCATCTGTCAGTCTTCCTATTGGTTCATTTTCAAGATATATCAAGAGTCTGACTGATAACTATTGTTAACACTCTGATCCAAACCACCACCATATTAGACTTGGATAATTGCAATAGCCTCCTATGTTAGTCATGACACTAACTGCTTAGAAAACAACTCCGAAGTCTCAGAGGTTTAGTGCAATAAATGTTTATCATTTTCTCATATGACAGTGAGTAGGTGAAGGAGCTCTGATCTACATGGCCATTCAGGGTCCCAGAATTTTTCCATATAGTGGATCCACCTTTCTCTACAACATGGAATTAATTCTGTATTGGATTTTCTGCATCTGGCGGAGAGTGTGCATGTGTTTTCTCATGGGCTGGGACTGGAAGTAGAGTAGCATCATTTCTGACTACTTCTTTTTGGCCAGAGTCAGTTCCATGGTCCTATCTAGCAAGGGAAACTGGGAAATAGCATGTAGCTATATATTAATGGAAGCAATAAAATTATTTGATGAACACATAGCAGTCATGTGATCCTGTTAAAATGTAAGCATCAAATTGCTTTATTGCTTAGTACTTTCCAATGTTTTCTGTCTCTCTCTCTCAAAAAAAAAAAAAAAAAAAAAAAAAAGAAAGAAACAAGTCAACCTGTATAGTGGGCTATGGAACCCTACATGGTCTTCGACTTTATTTCCTGCTTTTCTGCTTTTCTTCCCCTTGTTCTCTCCTCTCCTGTCAAACTGGCTTTTTAATTTTTTTTTTTTAATTTTTAGTGTTTGTGGGTACATAGTAGGTGTATATATTTATGGAGTACATGAGCTATGTTGATACAGGCATGCAATGTGTAACAGTCATATCAGGGAAAATGGGGCATCCATTCCCTTAAGCATTTATCCTTTCAGTTACAAACAATCCAATTATACTCTTCATTATTTTAAAATGTGCAATTATTGACTACAGTCACCCTGTTGTGCTATCAAATATGTCTTACTCATTCTAAGTACTTTTTTTTGTACTCATTAACCATCCCCACTGCTCCCCAACCTCCCACTACCCTTCCTAGCCTCTAGTAACCATCCTTCTACCCTCTATCTCCATGACTTCAATTGTTTTGATTTTCAGATCCCACAAATAAGTGGGAACATGTGATGTTTGTGTTTCTGTGCCTGGCTTATTTCACTTAACATAGTGATCTTCCATTCTATCCATGTTGTTGCAAATGACAGATCTGGTTGGTTTTTGTTTTATTTTTTGTTCATTTTTTGGTTTGTTTTACACACTGACTTCTGTGATGGTCTTTGAATGTGCCAGGCATGCTCCCACCTCAGGGCCTTTGCACTGGCTATTTCTTCTCCCTGTAGTATGTTTCTTCTACATAGCTGCATGGCTTTCTGCCTCACTGTCTTCATATCTTGGTTCAAATACCACTTTCTCAGTGAGTTCATGTCTGTTCACCCAATTTAAAATTGCAACCAGCAATCTCAGTCATTCTTTCTCTCTCTCTCTTTTTTTTTTTTTTGATACGGAGTTTTGCTCTTGTTGCCTAGGCTGAAGTGCAGTGGTGCAATCTCGGCTCACGGCAACCTCTGTCTCCTGGCTTCAAGCTATTTTCCTGCCTCAGCCTCCCAGGTAGCTGGGATTATAGGCCTGCACCACCACACTTGGCTAATTTTGTATTTTTAGTAGAGATGGAGTTTCACTATGTTGGTCAGGCTGGTCTCGAACTTCTGACTTCAAGTGATCTACTGGCCTCGGCCTCCCAAAGTGCTGGGATTACAGGTGTGAGCCACCGCACCTGGTCACTCTCAGTCATTCTTATCCTGCTTCTCTGCTTAATTTTTTCTAGGCATTATCACTTCTGTCATATTATTTATTTATTTTGTGTATTTTTTTTCTCCTCAGACTAGAATGTGAACTCCAACAAGGTAGGGATTTTGTCTGTTGTGTTCACTGCTGTATCCTCTGCCCTAGGACTAGTACCGGTCGTTTAGTAGGTACTAAATAATAATTATAGTAAATAGGATTACAAACTTATAAAAGTATAATAATAATGATTTCTCAAGTGAATGAATTCTTTATTCTCAAGAACTTAAAAATCAAGCTAGAAAGAGAGATAGACAACTGTAATATATCACTACAAGAGAAAGATGTCAAGAATCATAGAAACAAAGGAAAGACTGATTTGTCTCTGCCTAGAATCCGTCAGTTACCACAATGGGCACAATGTTTATCTGGGCATTGAAGAACGAGACAGTGTTTTCTAGGTTTTGAGGGGAGAGCCTTTCTAGGGAGAAAAATGTCACAAACAAAGGCTTGAAAGCAGGAGTATTGTGACATTTGGGAAACAACTGAGAAATCTGAGGAGACTGGAGATAAATATGTGTGCCTATATTTAAGACTGGGGAAATTAGGTTGAAATACTAAATTAGTCCAAAAATGTCTATCTCTATAACAAATTTGGATTTCACGCTGCTGGCAGTGGAGAAACTTTGCAGTCCTTAGTAGGATTATGCTGAGTCCAGGTGTATCCATATGAAAAACAGACTTGGTGAAGAGAGCAGGAAGACTGAAGGGCAAGTGGCCTGTAACTCAGGTGAGAGGCTATTCTGATACCCACAACTGAAATGAATACCTGACCTAAGATAATGTTAGATATGAGTTCTAAATTTCTTTTCAAAGAATCAGTATGTCAGTGTGTTCAATTCTTGGCCTTCTACTTTTAAACTTAACTTCCTCATAAAGCAACTTTTTTTGATCACCTGCTCCACCCTGACTCATTCCGATTATCTACTCCACCCTGACTCATTACATGCTCTGTCATAACCATTTTTCGCGCCAAACCACTCACCCCATCACTCTCTTTAAATTAGCCAATCGGAATTAGTTTAGCCTGCGCGGTCTAACCTTAGCCAATAGGGGAACGACACAGCAGCAGGGGCCACGTGCATCAGGGATAAGAACCCCTTCCCCTCCCTTGTCCAAGTGTGCTCTCACCATTGCTCCATCTGTAAGGGTGCACCCTTCTATAGAAGTACCTTACCTTGCTGAGAATTAAAAAGAAAATTTTATATTTGAGTGCTATTTCTTTTGTGGCACTGGAACTTTATATATAACAATAAGCTATTAAAAAAGGGCTCATATGGATAAATCTAATCTACCTGACCTAAGATATTCAACAAGGGGACATGTGGGGATTATGGGAGCCACAATTCAAGATGAGATTTTGATACAGGAGCTAAAAAGAAATTATTTAGGCAGTTAGTGAGGGTAAGAGATCCTCAGTAAGGCTACCTTTTTAACAAAAAGCAGCCCCCAAATAATTTCTTTTCTAACAAAGAGCAGACTGAAAAATCAGGCTGCAGACATGGAAAAGCAAGCTAGAAGCTTGCACTGGTGAATGCTGGCAGCTGTGTCAGTAGGAAAAGGCTACCTGGGGACCAGGCATGTTCACCATGGTGGCTGCATCTTCCCTTTTCTTTGTCAACTACGTGTACAATAAAGAAGCAGGCAGCATGGCACTGGCCAGGAAGAGAATCCATTGGCATAATTAAAGATTAGGGTGGGGTGGCTAGCTTCTTCGTGTGCTATGTAAATGGAACACCCGGTCTGACTAATCTTTTGGACCCTATGTAAATCAGACACTGCCACCTCAAGCCCACCTGTAAAACCCCATACAACCACGGAACAGGAAGACCCACTTGGGAGCCCCGCTCTCTCTGCAGGAGAGAGAGCTTTTCTCTTTTTTCTGGCCTGCTAAACCTCTGCTCTTAAACTCACTTCTTGTGTGTCCCTGTGCTTCATTTCCTTGGCGTGAGATGACGAACCTCGGGTATTTACCCCAGACGATGACGCCGCTTCACTATGGGTGTGGACACGGCAAAACCATATCAAAGGAAGAAACTGATGGCTCTCTCTCTTTCTGTGGGGCAGCCTGAAGTTATAGGACACACTTCTCATTATGCAATGCTGATGAGGAGAATCAGCCCCAAGCCCAGGGTAGCCTGCTGGAAGACTACCAGGCTGCCCCAGCTGAGGACATTAGATCATTCAGTCCCTAGCTGACCTGCCAGCTGACAGTAGAAGCATGGGCAAGTCCAGAGATGAGCAGTGTTTGGTCCAGATAAGCAGAACTGCTCAGAATTCCATAGACTCAAAGTTTTGGAGTAGTTTGTTACTCATTAGTAGTTAATGGATACAAATATCTTAAAAATTTACAACACTAATGAACATAATATCAACAATGAGAAAAGAAATAACCTACATAACCAAAACAACTACAATTAAAAGTATATAATTCTGTCTGAAAAAAAGATATTCAACAAGGGCTCATATGGACCAATCTAATCAGTCATGAAGATATAATCTACATTGCTTGCCTGCCTCTAAGTGGTAGTGGAAAGAACTCTGTCCAAATGTGGCTACCCTTTAGAACTTAGAGATCATTGGGATTATTGGCTTTGGCTTAAATTTAGCCTTACACTTTTCCATCCCTGTAGAAACTGTTTCTAAAACTTTCCACGGCCATTAGGGCAAGGTCTTTAAATCTCCAGCAGTTTATTGTGAAGATATTATTTTCTGAACAAAAACAAAAGACATGGACATTTACGTGACTAAATGTTGACAAATGGTTTGGTTTTGAATTTGATCCTAATTCGTCAGGCCTATTTAGCCTTTCTCAAACAAACTTCATCATCTATAAATGGTTTATGTCACAATTGACTATTCTGTGCAATTTAAAAAAGTATTAAATACGATCTTCACATGGTAAGGTACTACAAGCGTACAAACATGACTCACATACAGAGAGAAGCATTCGAGTCACAGTGCCTGTCTGTCAGTGGATCTTTCCAGTCTCCCCATAATCAAGTGAAAATAGAACTTGGGGGCCTTGAAAATAATACTTAATAGGATTGCTTCTCTGTCAAGAAGACATTCGTGCTTACATTAACTTTCTAAATCTGAATTGAATGATTTCCAAAAGATTGTGTTTTAGTTTTTTGTTCCTAAATGTTCTGTATTTTAAAGTTTACCAGTAATGTGATAGTGGATATTCTAAGTTGTGTGCTTGTGTATGTGTGTGCTTATGTCATGGTTATGGGGCTGATGAGTAACTAGGCTTTGACCAAGTAAGTATTAAGGAATCAAGACCATCAGTTTTTAAGTGACATAATATGCTTATCCTGAGAGATAGTATAAAATCCAGAAAGAGTCTTGCTTTTATTTTTTTAATGATAAAGTTTGTTTCCTAATAACACTTTCTATCTTTTTTTTCCTTTCTTTTTTTTTTTTTTTTTTTTTTGACAGAGTCTTGCTCTGTCACCTAGGCGGGAGCGCAGTGGTGTGATCTTGGCTCACTGCAACCTCCATCTCCCGGGTTCAAGCGATTCTCCTGCCTCAGCCTCCCAAGTAGTTGGGATTACAGGTGCACACCACCATGCCTGGCTAATTTTTGTATTTTTACTGGAGATGGGGTTTCAGCATGTTGGCCAAGTTGGTCTCAAACACCTGACCTCATGTGATTCTCCTGCCTCAGCCTCCTGAGTAGTTGGGATTATAGGCACGCACCACCATGCTCAGCTAAATTTTGTATTTTTAGTAGAGACGGGGTTTCACCATGTTGGCCAGGATGGTCTCGAACTCCTGATCTCACGTGATCCTCCCACTTTGCCATCCCAAAGTGCTGGAGTTACAGGCATGAGCCACCGCACCTGACCCTGTTTCTTAATAACACTTTCTCATTAACCATATCTATATATTAATAGTGAAGAAATGTCAAAGCCCAAGTTTACCAGAAATTGCATATTTAAAAAATCTTCTGCTGTAAAACATCATGGTATAAAAATCATGCCCTTTCATAGCCCTGGGGAAATTGGTGATCTAAAGTGTCTGAGCCTGGATTATAATCCTCCTGTGAGTTCATTTCACATTGAGTAGTAGAACTCGATAAAAATATACTTGACTAAATTCTGGGCATTGATGGTATTTCATTTTTGTGGGTGTTCTTAGCTTCACTGGACTAAGAAATAAACTTGTTCTGGGAGTGTAAATAACAGTCTTCTCATAGCCACCTCATTCTTTCTCAGCTTCTGTGCTGGGTTCTCATTCTTCCTCTGGCTTTCCCAGCACAAGCAAAGTACCTTGAAATAAGAAACTTCGTTTGGAATCCTGACCTTAGCAGTCTCCATCAGCACGTAACAAACTGCCGCAGATGTTTCTGTTTTCTTTTTGTCTTTGTATAATCATTACATTGAAGAGGCTTTGCATCCTATTGGGTTCTCACTTTTGGTTTTATTGGGGAGGAAATTATATGGCTTTAGAAAGTTAAGTAGAGCATTTTTCCCCAGTGTTGTAAGCCTTCTGAAGAAATACAACAGCATGGGAGGCATACTTACGTCATTTTAGAGTACAGCCTAAACAAAAAAAACTCTCCATAGGAAAATGAAATAAGACATTGTTTAATAGTTGTTACTTTAGGAGAAACTACTGGAGTTTTATATTTTGAATAAAACATTTTTTAAAATTAAAAAAAAAATATATATATATTTTAAGAGACAGGGTGTTGCCCTGTCGTACAGGCTGGATTGCAGTGGGGCTATCTTGGCTCGCTGCAACCTCGACCTCTTGGGCTCAAGCGATCCTTCCACCTCAGCCTCCTTAGTAGCTGGGACCACAGGCAGGTACCACCACGCCTGGCTAATTTTTGTATTTTTTGTGGAGATGGGGTTTTGCCATGTTGTCCAGGCTGGTCTCGAACTCCTGGGCTCAAGTGATTTCATTGCCTTGGCCTCCCAAAGTGCTGGAATTACAGTTGTGAACCATTGTACCTGGTTTATATTCTGTTTTGAGAAGATTTTTGATATTTCCAACAAAAATGGTAACATCATAGCAGCAATCATTTGTGTGGAAGGGTAAGCCAGTGATCACCAAGGAAGTTGGTAAGTCCTAATCCAGGCAGGTTCAAGAATTAGGTTGTGATGAGGGTTGAAGCAAATAAATCTGAAGAAGCTTATTAATAAAGCAAGATATCCTGTAGGCTACATGTTCTCAGATAGTATTAACAATATTCCATGATGGCAAAAAATTTTTTGGTGTATAATTTTCTGTATAAGATTTCCATAATACACAACCCATTCCCAGTGTTCTATTCCTGAACTGCTATATAGAGCAGTGCCTAGTGTGTAGTAAGAGCTGAATAAAAGCTTTAGTGAATGAATAATTCTTGATACATTTTGGAGGTGGTATTTACTGACCAGTTACTTTGAGCCAGGCACTTTTCTAAGCGCTGATAATATGGTGGAATATAGACGTACATGAAGACAACAATTGCATTTTCATGTGGATTCTTGTTCTTCTTCCCATTGGGATTTATAAGCCATTAAAACATTGGCAGCACTTCTCCTAAAAGTGGATGTGTTAGAATCTGATACTACTACTACTACTTCTTTTTTTTTGTTCTTGTCGCCCAGGCTGGAGTGCAGTGTGGCATGATCTTGGCTGATTGCAACCTCTGCCTCCAGGTTCAAGTGATTCTTCTGCCTCAGCCTCCTGAGGAGTGAGTAGCTGGGACTACAGGCACCCAGCACAATGCCTGGCTAATTTTCGTATTTTTAGTAAAGACAGGGTTTTACCATGTTGGGCCAGGCTGGTTTCCAGCTCCTGACCTCAGGTGATCCGTGGCCTCAGCCTCCCACAGTGCTGGGATTACAGACCTGACCATCATTCATTTTTTGGATTTTCTAAGATATGAACTGATACTATATTAGCTCATCAGAAACTTAGATTGACATTGTAGGTGACATTAATTTGACATAGATAGTCACTCAGAGAATGACAACATATATCCTAAGCTTTTGCTTTTAGAAGATTATTTTTTTAAAAAAGCCACATGAAATAAATTGTTATTGAAGATACTTACATTTAACAGCTTTCATTATGTTGTTAAATATTCTCAATAAAGTAACTGGCAGGAGCCTCTCTCCTGAAAATGAAAAGTGCAATAGGTAATAATCATTTTCTTTCTTTACTTTCCATTTCATGAATAGTTTTACTATTTTTGTGGGAAGCCAAATGTTAAATTTTATATTTAGCTGATCTACCAAGAATTAAAAAAAAGTTTCTTTCTGACAGTTTTATAAAGGAAATATACCTTAAAGAGTCCTTAAAAAGTATGTTTTAAAGGTTGCCATGGAAATGGTAAGATTGAGAAAAATAACTATTTGCCTTTTTTTCCTTTGACTTTCTAATGACTTTATAATGAAGCTGCGTATTGATTTTATAATGAAGCTACATAACTGATATTTACCAAGGGATAATATGAATCTTTTTACAACTTTGGAATATAAAGGCTATTTGAAATCTTTCCCATTCCCAAAACCTTCTCTTGACCCCCTCGTCTCCTATCAGCTCTTGTCTAATTTCTCTACCTTCCTCACTAGCAAACTTCTTTGAAATGGTTATAAATAATTTCTGTCCATTAGGAGACCACTCCATTAGGGCCTCCTTTCTGTGCTTCTATTAATACAAGTGTTTCTGTTCTATGTCCTCTGTGTAGCTAAATTCAGGGGCCAATTCCCAGTCCTCATCCTAACTTGACTGAGTAACAGCATTTGACATCATTGGTTGTTTCCTTCTTTGAAGCTGTGTCCGCGCCTATTCACCACCATAGCCCTCCCTTTTTGTTTTATATGGACCTCACTGGGTGGCTGCTGCGCGGTTTTCTCTGCTGGATTCTACTCAGCCTATCATGACCTCAAATACTGCAGCCTTGCAGGGGATATGCAGGGGATAGCCTTTGGATCTTTTCTCTGTCTATATTCATTCACTTGGTTGTCTCATCTTTTTTTTTTTTTTTTTTTTTAAGACGGAGTCTCGCTGTGTCCCCCAGGCTGGCGTGCAGTGGCGCGATCTCGGCTCACTGCAAGCTCCGCCTCCCGGGTTCACGCCATTCTCCCGCCTCAGCCTCCTAAGTAGCTGGGACTACAGGTGCCCGCCGCCACGCCCGGCTAATTTTTTGTATTTTTAGTAGAGACGGGGTTTCACCGTGGTCTCGATCTCCTGACCTTGTGATCCGCCCGCCTCGGCCTCCCAAAGTGCTGGGATCATCTTTTTTTTTAAAGTCAAAATTGGTACATTTTATTTATGTAAATTATATCTCAATAAAGCTGATATTTTAATAAACTTAAAGAGTAAATTAAGGCATACATTAATTTTTAAAGTTATCTGTACTTATTCTGTTGAGATATTATTATTTATATTTTTTTATTTCCGTAGGTTATTGGGGAACAGGTGGTGTTTGGTTACATGATTGTTCTTTAGTGGTGCTTTGTGAGATTTTGGTGCACCCATCACCTGAGCAGCATACACTGCACACAGTTTGTAGTCTTTTATCCCTCACCCTCTTCCCACCCTTTCCTGCTGAGTCCCCAGAGTCCACTGCATCATTTTTATGCCTTTGCATCCTCGTAGCTTAGCTCCCACTTATGAGTGAGAAGACGTGATGTTTGGTTTTCCATTCCTGAGTCACTTCACTTAGAATAATAGGCTCCAATCTCATCTAGGTTGCTGCAAATGCCATTCATTCATTCCTTCCTTTTCAAGGCTGAGTAGTATTTTATCATGTGTGTGTGTGTGTGTGTGTGTGTGTGTATATACACACACACACACACACACACACACACGCCCCACAGTTTATCTGCTTGTTGATTGATGGGCATTTGGGTTGGTTCCACGTTTTTGCAGTTGCTGATTGTGCCGCTATAAACATGTGTGCAAAGTATCTTTTTTGTATAATGACTTCTTTTCCTCTGGGAGGATACATCTTGAGTACAGAGATTTGGCTGTCAAAGGTTGTCAACCTTTCTTTTAAACCTTATACTTCAAAATATCAGAAAATCTGTCAGCTCTTCCTTAAAAATATATCCTAACTTTGAGCTATCAATGACATATTTTGAGTTCAAGGCAGTTTCATTTCTTACTAGGTCTATGGCAATCAGTTTTGATTGCGTTTTCCAGTTTCTTCTCTTGCTTTCCTCACCCTAGGGCCACCAATGGCTTACAGTTTCATTCAGAGTGAAACCTAAGTGCTTACCATGACATTTAATGTCCTCTATGAAATGAACTTGACTTATTTCTCTTTCTGCATCTCTTAGCAATCTTGACCTCCCCCATAGTACTTCAGCCACACTTGCCTCTTTGTGATATCATTAGTCATGTTCAGTCTTCCGGGGCTGTGGCATATGGGGCTTCTTCAGCCTGAAGTACTTTCACATGATAACCTGTTAGCACACTCTTACTTCATCAAGGTGTTTTCTCAATGCCACCTAATCAGAGAGTCCTTCCCTGCCCCTCAATCAAAAACATGGGACCTGCCAGCCTTTTCACTACTCATCCTCTTACCTTTATTTTCTTTAAAGCAACAGTCCCCAACCTTTTTGGGGACCAGTTTCTTGGAAGACAATTTTTCCATGGATTGGTGAAAGGGGTGGGGTGATGGTTTTGGGACGATTCAAGTGCATTGCATTGATGTGTACTTTATTTCTAGTATTATTACATTGTAATATATAATGAAATAATTATACAACTCGCCATAATGTAGAATCAATGAGAGCCCCGAGCTTGTTTTCCTGCAACTAGACAGTCCCTTCTGAGGGTGATGGGAGGCAGTGACAGATCATCAGGCATTAGAGTCTCATAAGGAGCATGCAACCCAGACCCCTTGCATGCACAGGTTACAATAGGGTTCATTCTCCTATGAGAATCTAATGCCACCACTGATCTGACAGGAGGCAGAGCTCAAGCAGTAATGTGAGCGACCATGAACACGGCTGTAAATACAGATGAAGCTTCACTCGCTTGCCCACTTCTCACCTCCTGCTGTGTGGCCCTGTTCCTAACTGCTGTGTGGACCAGTACTGGTCCATGGTGCAGGGGGTTGGGGACCCCCACTTTAAGTCACCTATCAATATTAATTATTGATTCAGTTGACTGATGGCTACGTTTCTTCAGTAGAATGTAGCCTCCCTAATAGCAGAGATGTTGCCTTTGTGTTTTTTGAAAGTATATCCTCAGTGTTGGAAGAGTGCCTGACCTGTATATAGCAGGTACTCAACAGATGTTGTTTCCAATGAATGAATGGAAGAAGTAATGAATGGGTTTTAGTGTGTTGGAATGGAAGTGTTTGCTATTCTTATGTATCCATAAAATGCTGGTTGTGGCTATATGATTAATCAACTTGATGATGCTTCACCCTGGGCATCCCACATTCCTCTGGTGAGCCCACGCAGAGGTAATGGAAGGGTCATTCTAAATGCTTTTTGCTAGAACAGTATCTTGCTGCTTGGAGTTCTCCTGGGAAACTGATCTACTACTGCTGAGAAACATGATGTAGTTTCCACAGCAACACCATTGATGATCACTCCCACTCCATCAAGAATAGATTAGAGGTTGAGCACGAGCCATACTCTTTGGTCACTTCTTCACAAGAGCAGGATTTATTTTTAACTCTATGTAATTATTTGCTGGAACCTTATTTTGCAGAACTGTTATTTTACAGTGGGGGTACTGGGCAAAGGTATTTAAATTGCTCTAAAATAAGGACACTTTGGAAGTGTTTTCTCTGTAAAGGAAGTTGTCCAAATTTGACTTTTGAGTCAACTTTTTTTTTTGAGATGGAGTCTCGCTCTGTCGCCCAGGCTGGAGTGCAGTGGCCCGATCTCAGCTCACTGCAAGCTCCGCCTCCTGGGTTTACCTCCTGCCTCAGCCTCCCGAGTAGCCTCCCGAGTAGCTGGGACTACAGGCGCCCGCCACCTCGCCCGGCTAATTTTTTGTATTTTTTAGTAGAGATGGGGTTTCACCGGGTTAGCCAGGATAGTCTCGATCTCCTGACCTCGTGATCCGCCCGTCTTGGCCTCCCAAAGTGCTGGGATTACAGGCTTGAGCCACCATGCCTGGCCTTGAGTCAACATTTTTATTGAATATTTAGGGCTTATCAAAATTGCTTGCAGCCCAAATAAAACATCAATCAGAGGGATACATTTTACTGGTAGAAATTCATGACCTTATTGGATTAACATTTTACAGGATTTTTGTGATGTATATCTCTTCAAGTTACAGTTTGACAGAAGTTGCATTAAGTCTGCCATTTTCAGATGAATCCTGAAGATGGAGAAATTATAAATAATTTTTATAAATGATAAAGATATGTTCTTCTCTAATAGTGAATGCCACAGTCAGAATAAATAAATAATTTAAATGCTTATTTGAGATCAGAATTGCTTTCAGGAAAACATACCATTAAAGCTAATGACAGAAAAGTCATAATGGAATAAATATTACAACAGGAAGATGATTAAAATTCTCCATAGGAACTTTGTACATTTTAAAATTAATAAAAAATTAATGCTATTTGCTATTTCATTCATTAAAAATATTCCATGTTTAGTAGGGAAAATATTTGTTAGACTTGGTAATGTATTATAAAATATGATAGGTTAGAATAGCAAAAAATATTATATAAAACTTTTTTTTTCTGAAGAATATAGAATAATTACAGAAGGAAACCTAGAAGACAACACATTACTGAAACACTGTTAATGATAGTGTGTAAAATCAAATTATTTCAAATTTAAAATTACTATAAAATTTAAAAATTTAAATGAAAGAAATGTGAACATTTTGACACATAAATTACATTTATTTTTCATGTTTTTTCTAGTACTTATCTAAATCCATACGCATATTTAACAGACATAGTCATAAGGTACATGCAATGTTATAGCTATAATTTTCACTTAAAGTCATATATATTTTTATATCTTGCTACGTGACTTTTTATGAATATCATTTTTTGTTTGTTTGTTTTTGAGATGGGGTCTCGCTCTGTTGCACAGGCTGGAGTGCAGTAGCGCAATCTCGGCTTGCTGCAACCTCCGCCTCCTGGGTTCAAGCAATTATCCCACCTCAGCCTCCTGAGTAGCTGGGATTACAGGCGCACGCCACCATGCCTGTCTAATTTTTGTATATTTTTGGTAGAGACAGGGTTTCACCATGTTGGCTAGGCTGGTCTCGAAATCCTGACCTTGTGATCTGCCTACTTCAGCCTCCCAAAGTGCTGGGATTACAGGCATGAGCCACTGCGCCTGACCATGAATATCATTTTTAGTGATCACTTGCTATTTCACTCAGGAGATTGCTGGAATTTGCTTAAACTACTTTTCTAATTCTGTACTCAGTCACTTTCTGTTTGCTTTCTGAGTAGGCACTCACAATATTTAATTATAATAACTCGCTATGTGGTATGATTGGAGTAATGACAAAAGAGATTTCTCATTTCAGAGTTTCCATGTTAAGTTATACCCTGGCCTGGATCAGTTAGCATGTTGGTTCCAGCCAAATATAAAAAATACATTTTGAACAGAGAAGACACAACAATAAGGTTTGAACCTAGGCTCAACTTGGGAGACCAGATCCGATGGGTTGACATTGAGAAAGGATTTTGAGTAAGGATGGACACCCCCAAGGGTCAGAGGGGACACTTCATTTGCAGTATAAAATCTGTTACTGGACAAGGTATAAAAATTGTACAATTTTTATGGAGTTTGGTGTTATATATATGAAAACTTTATAAATGAAAATAAATAGCTATAAATAATTTTTTTTCCTGTCTTAGGGCTGAAAGAAGTTTAAGGAGATGTTACTGATTCACAATGCATATCATAGTGTGGGCTGAAAAATAATAAATTTACCTAATCCTAAATGTACTATAACACAGGAACATGACTGTGATATGGTGGTTCAAATCAGTAAAGTCAGAGCTGCACTTGTCAGTTCTGTTGTTTGTCATTAAATCATGAGGAAAATAACAATGACTAGCAAGATTTTAGACACTGATCTATTTTTTTTCAGATTCTTTCACAGTCCAAATGACTAAGACATCAGTGGAACAAGGGTTCATTTAAATTGTAAGGCAGTATACAAGCAGCAATTAAATTACATCTTTTTCCATTAATGGCTGTGTTATAATTTAAAAACTAATTGTTGTTCACCTATGTCCAGCAGTGGCCATTTATGACCAAAATGATAACACTCAATTTTAAGGATTTAATTAGAGCAATGAAGTAAATTGTAAATTACATGAATTGTAAATCGTGTGTATAAATATCGCAGTAATTATGTTCATTTACTCATGTAAAATATTTTTTGAGCTTTTTGTGTGTGTCAGACACTATTTTAGGGAACAAAGTGGTGAATAAAACAAAGTCCTTACCCTCATGGAGTTTATTTTCTAGTGGAGTGACAGACACGAAACAAGCAAATACAATATACAATTTCCAATTTTGAATGCATAGTAAAAAATAAAACTAAAAACACTGGAAGAAGACCTGGTTCATATAGGGTGGTCAGAGAAGGTCTTTCCAAGTTTGAGATATTTGAATCAAGACCTAAAGAGGAGACAGAACCAGCCTGCCATGAAGAGGTAAAAGATGCTCCAGGTGAAAGAGTCACATGTCCCAAGGTGTTGTGGAAGCATTCTGGGCATCGCCCAGGGAAAGTGATGAGGCAGGTGGGAATGGAGCAGAGTGACTGAGGTTAGGAGTGGTCTGAGGAGACAGGGAGGTTGGGAGGCTAGTGGTGCAGATGGTATAGGAGCTTTAGACTACTTTGATTATTATTATTATTTTTCACCCAGGGTGAAATAGGAATCCATTACAGGGTTTTGAACAGAGGAAGGACATGCCTGGTTTGTTTTAAAAGATTGACTCTGCTGTGTGGAAAATAGGCAATATAAAGATGAGGAGCAGAAAAAGAGAGGCCTGTGAGCAATCTATAGAAAAGAGGCAATTGTGGCTTTGACATGGTGGAAGTGGTCAGATTCAGGATGTATTTAGAAGGACAAGCTGTTAGGTCTTCAGACAGTAAAGTGTCATGTTAAGTGAGAGGCAAGGACAACTGATGCTTCTGGTCTGAGCATCTGGTAGGCTGAGGTTGCCCTTTGCTGAAATACAGAAGAGTGTGGAAGAATCAGTGTGGTATGGGTGCAGCTGGGACCAAGAGCTTGATTTGGGACATGTGAGTTCATCATGCCTATTAACCATCTAAATGGAGATTTTGCATAGGCAGTTTAAGATATATCTAAAGCTCAGAAGTTTGTTCTGGAAATATAAATATTTTAAGTCTGTTCATAAAGCAGGAGCATTAGTGATATGATTAGGTTTTGTGTCCCCACCCAAGTCTCATCATGAATTATAATCCCCAGGTGTTTAGGGAGAGACCTGGTGAGAAGTGTTTGGATTATGGGGGTGGTTTCTCCCATGCTCCTATCGTGATAGTGAGTGAATTCTCATGAGATCTGATGGCTTTATAAGTGGTAGTTTTTCCTGCACTAACACACACTTGCTCTCTTGCCTGCTGCCATATAAGACATGCCTTCTTCCCCTTCTGCCATGATTGAGGCCTCCCCAACCATGTGGAACTCTGAGTCAATTAAACCTCTTTCCTTTGTAAATTACCCTGTCTCGGGAAATTCTTTATAGTACCGTGAGAATGGACTAATGCAATCAGCAAAGACCAAAACTGAGTAATCAGATCCGTGGAATGAAAAATGAACGTCCCAGAGTATTCAGACAGCAGTGTGTGGCCAACAGGGGACCCTGAATGACGATCCAGAAGATTGTAATGGGCATCCCCTTAGACACACTGACACATCTGTCTGGGAGTGTTTCTTAATCCCCTGTGACTTACTGTACTCACTTATTTTACAATTTGTTTATTTATCTGATACCTTTTAGCAGGATACAGAAAGGGACCTGTAAGATTATCCTTCCAGACCGGTCAACTGAGGAGCTCAATAAATTGTACCGAATAGAAGTACGTTCTATGAATCCATAAGACAAATGCAACGTGGTCATCCATTTGGATAAAACATTTCTGTATGATATTGATGGCCATTCATTCATTCTTTCATTCACAATTATTTACTGAATGCTTACTATGTATGCCTTTATGCTCTGTGTTGGGGATGTTTCAGTGAACAAAAAAGAAAAAAATTCTATGGAACTTTCATTCTGTAGGGAAGATATAGACAGTAAAAATATAAGTAAAATATATACTAGATGGTGGTATTTAGAAAAAACAGACCAGGAAAATGAGACTGGCTTTATAATTTTAAATAGGAAAAGGCATTATTAGGAAGGTTACATATGAAGTTTTGTTTTTTCTTTCCAAATTTTATTGTCCAGGAACAATCCTTGATAGTTTCCGTACAGGTGTCTGACTACATCCTAGATGAGATTTACAGCTAGCCTAAATTCTGTTGTGAATCAGCACCAGCCTCAGCTTTCTTGGTATTAGGGGAAGAAGGGTTTTGTCTGTAGTTGTCTGCATCAGCTTCACCTCCAATGAGTCTTAAGGGTTGCTCTTCTTCAGTCTTTGGGTCATGAGATTTTCAGTGGTGGTACACAATGTTGCAGCTTTTACCATCTATTAGGGTACCACTGGATGCAAGCCATCTCTCTCCTGTTCTAGGATGCTGCAGGTCCAGTTATAGAACAAGACAAGCATCAGAGAAAAAGAGACTATGTGACAGTCTTGCATCAAGCCAATCTTGCATCGGCTTCTTGTAAATAATAGATATCTGTACAAGACCTCCACTAGGAAGACATTCTAGAACTACAATTATTAGTAAGTGTCTGAAGGATTAATAGAAATTGGACAGATAAGGCAAATATTTGAAGACCTAAAGACTCTCTCTTATTTTTTTTATTTTTATTTTTTGAGACAGGACCTTACTCTGTCGCCCAGGTTCTAATGCAGTGGCATGGACACAGTTCATTGCAACCTCTGCCTCCTGGGCTCAGGTGATCCTCCTACCACAGCCTCCCAAGTAGCTGGGACTACAGGTGCATATCACCAGGCCGGGCTAATTTTTTGCATTTTTTTATAGAGGTGGAGTCTCACCATATTGCCCAGGCTGGTCTTGAACTCCTGGGCTCAAAGGGATCCGCCTGTCTCGGCCTCCCAAAGTGCTGGGATACAGGCATGAGCCACCATGCCCGGCCTATGAAGACATTTTGAATGTCTCTGTTATCTATATCTGGGTATGTTCTACAATTGCTATGTTAACTTGGAAAATGACTACCTCACTTTCAACTGCAAGTTTCAAAATTTTTGAGTTAGGTATAGTGTTGACTCTTTTGATTGATGGATTTTTCAGCTTTGAAATGTTAAAAAGAAAATACTATATTCACCTATTATTTTTCTTAATTTCTAATTTTTTTGGGTATATAGTAAGTATATATATTTATGGGTATATGAGATATTTTGATAGAGGCATACAATGTATAATAGTCACATCAAAGTAAATGAATGAGATGTCTGTCACCTCAAGCATTTATCTTTTGTGTTATAAACGTTATTTATGGTAATTAAAACTAATGTTGGGGCTGGGCACAATGGCTCATGCCTGTAATCCCAGCACTTTGGGAGGCCGAGGTGGGTGGATCACCCGAGGTCAGGAGTTCAAGATCAGCCTGGCCTCCAACATGGTGTAACCCTGTCTCTACTAAAAATATCAAAAAATTAGCCAGGTGTAGTGGCAGGAGTTACTCAGGAGGCTGAGACAGGAGAATTGCTTGAACCCGGGAGGCAGAAGTTGCAGTGAGCTGAGATCATGCCATTGCACTCCAGCCTGGGCAATGAGAGCAAAACTACATCTCAAAAAACAAAAAAACAGAAAACCAAAAATCTAATGTTGGATAAAGTAGAAACATGTATATATACTTATAATATTCATTCACGTCTATCTTTTTATCACAACAATAATTAATGTAAAGTATTGTTTTGTTCTTGTTACTCATTGTGCCTAGGGATTTGGTCCATGTGTGACTGCTAATGTCAGTGCTACTGTGATCTCAGGTACACAAAGTAATGAATGAACACTTGGCCTCTGCAGTCCATAGATGGGGGCAGAGATCAGTTCCTCACTTTTGTACTAAGTAACTTGGTACCTAAACTCTTTTAGCATCAGTTTCCTCATCCAGAAAATGGTGACCATAAAATAATTCTCATGAGGTTGTTGGGAGGATCGAATCAAGTTAGATAACATTGGTGATGTGCCTCACCTTGTGAGATATACGGAAGGCACTTAGAAAATGGTAGATGGCACAGAATAGTGGGAAGTTAATTGGATCCCAAAGGACTCATACATGTGAACTTGTGCTTCATAACTTATTCTTCAGCATTTCAAGGCTGCTTCAATACAATACGCAACTCTATCATTCATCATTTTAGTGACTATCTCTACTTACCTATGTTGTACCAGTTCTTCCATTAATAAAATTAATTTATTTTTAGATATTAAAATTCTGTTTCTGATTGAATGCCGTTTCCCCAATATCCCCCAAGGCAATGTTTTCAAAAGTTTTCCACAGAACAGTAACAAAGATGGGAACTCTGCCAATTAAATGCTGTGTGGACAAAAGAAGGTTGAAAAACACTATGTATACTATCTCTCTTTTGCAGAGTCACAGGCATAGCAAGAAGTCTTATAATAAAAAATATCAGTTTTTCTTAGTATAATCTTGTATTTCCCAAGCAACTTGATAGCTGAATTCTTTTTATTTTTACTGTATTATTATTTTTAATTCAGGGTGAAATACACATAATATTAAAGTTTACCATCTTAACCATTTTTAAGTATACAGTTTAATGGCATTAAGTACATACATATTGTTGTGCAATCATCACCACCATCCATCTCCAGGACTCTTGATCTTGTAAAACAGAAACTTTACCCATTGAATTATAACTTCTCGTTTCTCTCCCCTCACCTCCATCTACTATGATCGTACTTTCTGGCTCTGTTACTGTGACTGTTCTGGGCACCTCATGTAAGTGGAATCATACAGTATTTGTCCGTTTGTGACTGGCTTCTTTCATTTAGCATGATGTTCTGAAGGTTCATCTATGTTGTAGCATCTGTCAGAATGTTTTTTCTTTTTAAAGTGGAATAATACTCCATCATTTGTATGTACTGCATTTTGTTTATCCATTCACCCATCAATGGGTACATGGGTTGCTTCTAACGTTTGGCTATCATGAAAAATGCAACTATGAACATGGATGTACAAACATCCTATGAAAGAGAACCTGCTTTTAATTTTTTGGGTATATACACAGAGGTAGAACTGCTGGGTCATCTGGTAATTCTGTTTAATATTTTGTAGAATTGCCATACTGCTTTCCATAGTGGCTGTATCAGTTTACATTTCTCTAACAGCGCACGAGAGTTCCAGTTTCTCCAAATCATCCCCAATACTTGTTATTTTGTGCTTTCATCTTCATTTGTTTAATAGTAGCCATCCCAAAGGGTGTAAGGTGTATTTCGTTGTGGTTTTGACGTGCATTTACTTAATAATTAGTGATGTCTAACATCTTTTCATGTACTTCCTGGCCATTTGTATAATTTCTTTGGAGAAATATCTATTCAAGTCCTTTGCTTATTTTTAATTATTTTTTTCTTGTTCAATTGTAGGAGTTCCTTATATGTTCTAGATATTTATGATTTGCAGATGACTTTTCCCTTTACTTAGATTGCCTTTTTGTGGATTCTGTCCTTTGATGCACAGTAATTTTAAATTTTGATGTAGTTTTGTTTATCTATATTTCTTTTGTTGCCTGTTGTTGGTGTCATATCTAAGAAATCATTGCCAAATCCAATGTCATCAAGCTTTTCCTTTATGTTTTCTTCTGAGCTTTGTAGTTCTAGATTTTATGTTTAGATTTTTGATCCATTTTGAGTTAACTTTCGTCTGTGGTGTAAAGTAAGGGTCCATCTTCATTCCTTTGCATGTGGACATCCAGCTTTCCCTGCATCATTTGTTGAAAAGCTTGTTCTTTCCCCATCAAATGGCTTTGGCACCTTTGTCCAAATCATTTGACTATATATGCCATATATATATGTCATATATGTCAGGGTTTGTTTCTGGGCTCTCTATATGCCTTTTTGCAAATACCACACTGTTTTGATTACTGTAGATTTATAGTAAGTTTTGAAACCAGGAATTGTGAAACTTACAACTTCTTTCTTTTCTTTCAAGATTGATTTGTTTGTTTGGGGTCCTTTGAGATTCCATATGAATTTTAATATGGTTGTTCCTAATTCTTCAGAAAGTCCAATTAGGATTTTGATAGGAATTGATTTAAATCTATAGATTGCTTTGGGTAGTAATGACATTTTAACAATATTTATTGTTCCAATTCATAAACATGAGTTGTCTTTCACTTGCTGATTGTATTAATCTGCTCTCACGCTGCTAATGAACACACACCTGAGACTGGGTAATTTATAAAGAAAAGAGGTATAATGGACTCACAGTTCCACATGGCTGGGGAGGCCTCACAATCACGGCAGAAAGTGAATGAGGAGCAAAATCACTTCTTACATGGCAGCAGGCAAGAGAGTGTGTGTGTGTGAACTCCCATTCATGAAACCATCAGATCCCCTGAGACTTACTACCACAAGAACAGTATGGGAGAAACTGCCCCCATGATTCCATCATCTCCACCTGGCTTTGCCCTTGACACATGGAGATTATTACAATTCAAAGTGAGATTTGGGTGGGGACACAGTCAAAACCATATCATTAACATCTTCTTTAATTTGTTTCAATAACATTTTTTCAGTGTACAAGTTTTCACTTGCTTACTTAAGTTTATTACTAAGCATTTTATCCTCTTTTGATTCTATTGTAAATATAATTGCTTTCTTAATATCCTTCTGGGATTGTTCATGGTTAGTGTATAGGAAGCAAAGGATTTTTGTTGAGTTCTTTTTATTCCCACATAATACCTCAACATCCTTTAAAACTGGTGTTCTGAAAAGCACAGTTCACTACTCAAAACAATAAGCTTTGGAAATACCTCTCAAAGGGAGATATTTTTTGTTGTTATTGCTGTTGGAAAAATCTTTCTTTCAGCTTATTTGCTTTTTCACATCATTTGGAGAGCTTTGTTGATGTCATTTGTAACATTTATGATGAATCATGTTCTTTTTTATTTTGAAGAAAAAACCCTAGAATATTTGAATAATAGTTGAATAAAAGTTGATTTTTTTTTTTTGTGAGACAGAGTCTCACTCTGTCACCCAGGTTGGAGTGAAGTGGCGCAGTCTCAGCTCACTGCAACCTCTGCCTCCTGGGTTCAAGCAATTCTCGTGCCTCAGTCTCTGGAGTAGCTGAGACTACAGGTATGCACCACCATGTCCGGCTAATGTTTTTGTGTTGTTAGTAGAGACAGGGTTTCACCACGTTGCCCAGGCTGGTCTTGAACACCAGAGCTCAGACAATCCACCCACCTCAGCCTCCCAAAGTGCTAGGATTACAGGCGTGAGCCACTGCACCTGGCCAATAAAAGTTGATTAATTCATCAACCAGATCTCCATATTTATTTGCTTATTATTATTATTATTATTTGAGACAGAGTTTCACTCTTGTTGCCCAAGTTGGAGTGCAGTGGTGTGATCTCGGCTCACTGCAACCTCCACCTCCCGGGTTCAAGCTATTCTCCTGCCTCAGCCTTCTAAGTATGTGGGATTACAGGTGCCTGCCACCATGCCCGACTGATTTTTGGTATTTTTAATAGAGATGGGGTTTCACCATGTTGGCCAAGCTGGTTTTGAACTCCTGACTTCAGGCGATCCACCTGCCTTGGCCTCCCAAAGTGCTGGGATTACATGCGTGAGCCACCACATGCATCCTTACTTGCATTTTATTAATTCAAGAGTGAAAAGTTCGAATGTGAGTTTTACTGCATGTGAGTTATATGACTTTGCACATTCTGCTTAATAATTCTGCACCTAAGCTTTCTAACCTGTAAGACATAGTAACAATACCAAACACCAAATGTATTTTTGTTATAATCAAAGAAGATTTTATATGTATATATTTCATTTTAGAGAGTGTTTTGGATTGAAGATGAACAGCATGTATTATATTTATACTTTGCTATTGGTTCTATATGTTCTAAGTTAAAATATTAAAAAACTTTTAAACATTGAGTCTCTTAGTTCATGGAAAAATGAAGAAATATATGCAAATGGCACGGCTTGAAATACCATTAATTTGTTTCTATAATTTAGCCTTGTCAGTATTGCTAGACTTATTAATTTCTTTGACATTGATGAGATGTCTGTTGTTTGAAAGCACAAAAGTCAATTGTATTTTCTGAGCGGGGGCATCAGATAAGTTCCTAAGCATGATTTCTGAAAAACATTGAGCAAACTAGTAAGTGAGAAAGAATCAGGATCTTACTTGTTGGCAGCAGTCTTCCCTTCTCTTCATTATAAAACCCAACTTTTTTTTTTTTTTTTTTTAAATTTAGGCCTATGTATAGTGTAAGAATTAATTCATTGATAAGGATAAAACACCATTGCTGCACTTCAAATCATTGACTGCAGAGACTAGTAATCCATAGAGATACGACCTGCTATCTTTTCTCTTTCCTTTATTCAAGGTTGTGGAACAGATTTGCCCCCAAAGATTGCAATTATTTTTGTCTTTAATCTCAGTCCTTTCGTAAGAGTTTAAACTGACTTCTTATCACTACCCTTGGAGGTGGCTTTGCTATTATCTCTGTGGTGATAACGGGCTTTCTGCTGCACACAATATTGTTGCAGTCATTTCCCAAAGGGCTTACCACCTAAGTAGGAAAGCCCATTCTAGTGTAAAATATCTTAAGTGAGAAACATCAGCAGTGCCCGGTGACTTATTCCCTAACTCTGGTTGGAAAGAGATTTTAGTTCCTTGAGAGGTCCTACTGTTATGAGAGGGGGATCAGCCTTGTGTCTCTCCTAGGGTTGTCCCTGGTTTTCTGAATGTACATTTTGGTGTCTGCAGGCAGCTTTGCTCTGTGCTCATGGTCAGTGAGAAGGCTGCATTTAGTATCATCAGTTCACCCTACTTGCCAGAGCCTGACTCAGTCCCAGCAGTGTTCAGAAATAGCAGTTTTCTCTCTGTCTAAAATGACAAATGCTGAAGAATGCATTCATCCTTTCATTATTTTATTTGTTGATTAACTTATTTGTTTATCAAAATGTGGCCAGGTGCGGTGGCTCACACCTGTAATCCCAGCACTTTGGGAGGCTGAAGCGGGTGGATCACTTGAGGTCAGGAGTTTGAGATCAGCCTGGCCAACACAGTGAAATCCTGTTTCTACTAAAAATACAAAAAAATTAGCCAGATGCTATGGCATGTGCCTGTAATACCAGCTATTTGGGAGGCTGAGGCAGAAGAATTGCTTGAACCCAGGAGGTGGAGGTTGCAGTGAGCCGAGATAGTGCCACTGTACTCCAGCCTGGGCGATAGAGTGAGACTCCATCTCCAGGAAAAAAAAAAAAAAAAAAAAAGATGTACAATGTGTAAGGCATTTCTAGGGGTACACAGATGAAAAAACTATCATTTCTGACCTCAAGGAACTGCCTGTTGAGTGGTGATAAATATGTAACTCTCCTACACTGTGAGTAGTACCAGCACACAGAGGAAAGACAACTGCAAGGTAGTGGGGAGGAAGCTTATGGTTGAGATTAGAAAAGAGCTGAGGAGGGTACTGAGGTGGGAAGACAGTGGAGAGAGGCTTTCAGAAGGGAGGGAAGTGTTGCATCTCCATCCTTGAGGCTGTAGATGAGAGAGAACACCTGCCTTGCCAGGAGGGTGGAGGGGCTGGAGTGATTGGAGTGAAACTTTCCCATGCCATTCCAAGGGGCCTGAGGTCAGGGCATGGACAGAACTCCAAGTTGCCACCTTCACTACAATAAAGTAATTCCTTCCTTCAATCAAACAGACCCAATTACTGGGAGGAAAAAACCAAGACATTCTAAACCAAGCCATTTGACAGGAGAAAGTTAAAATAGTCACCATGTCACTGCCGGAGTCAAGCCTCACCCCTTTGACAGGATTTTAACAGGTGAAATCTATCCCATTAGTAATTCCCTATAGGACACCATGATAGCTGCCTGAGCTCCCGGTTCCCACGTTTACGCTATTGTTTTCCTTAGGCCCCATTGTTTTCCTTAGGCCCCAGATACAAACCTGGGATAATTGACAAACTAATTTTGTGCCCTTTTTCATGAATTCCCCAGCAGAGAATTATTCCACTTTTTTCAGCTCCAAGACACTGCCTTATCTGAAAGATGCTAATAGGATGGCATCTGCCTAGACAGGGATCATAAATATTCAGATCAATTCCATGTAGTACTTGTTATGTGCTCAGCTATGGCTCTGACAAAAGATGAGTAAAACATAGCTGTGATCCTCAGCGAAACAGGGTAATTGTTTGCGGGAGGAAATGAAGGGATGCTAAAAATTAAGCATGAAGGAGTCTTATGTTTACAGGGGAATTCTACACCAAAACACTAAAATTCAGGAAGATACATAGCAAAGGACCCAAATGAGCCTGCTAGAGAAGGAATTTTAGTATGTGTGGGGTACATCAGATCAGTGTGGGTTCATGGTATAATACAGGAAGGTTTTGTGAATGAATTGGGGCTTGGTTTTGAGGAATGAATAGGAGTTGGGTAGACAGAGTGGTTGGTGGGAGGACATTCCAGAAGGAGAAGCAGCACAGCAGAGTGTTGGGAGAATGACATTGGCATGAAGCTCAAGGAGAGAAGGACACAGCCTGATTGAATTAAGTGGGGCAGGGAAAGACAATGTTGGCAGTGCCGTGTTACCACTAAATTACGGGAGACTATAAAGATGAGATGGTTGCTCTTTTTTTTTTTTTCCCCCCCAGAGAAATTAGAAACTCTTGAAGTTATTTGAGCAAGAGTTTTGTGAATGGATAAATTTACTTATTAATTTATTGGAAAAAAGGAGTGCTTTAGATGCTGAGAAGCAAGGAGCTAGGGAGACTGGTTTAGCAGTTTTAAGGGAATGAAATATTCTTGGATTCAAGCTGTGGCAATGAGGACAGAAATGATTAGAAGAAAATAACGTAAGCCTGGACAACGTGGGAAACCTGTCTCTACAAAAAATACAAAAATTTCAGCTTGTCTCAAAAAAAAAAAAAAAAAAACCCAAAACATAGCACTGTGATGTGCCAGATGCATTTCTGTCTTTTACTATAATTATATTACTTATTTGTTCCTTGGAAAAACTCTTAATGAGGTATGTACAATGTAATCATTCCCACATTGGTATAATTGTACATACCTCACCCATTTACTAGATCAGAAAACTGAGGCCATGAGCAGTTGTGTAGCTTTTCCATTGCACGTGGCAGAGCCTCGATTCAATCAGGCAAACTGATGACACAGTCTGTACTCTTAACTGCTAAATCCCTTTGCCTCCAGGATGGGTAGAGGAGATGTTTGTGAAGAAACACAGATATTATTTGAAAAATCTATAATGGCAGCATCACTTTCTGGATAGCTTTTAACTGTTTTTTTTTTTTTTTAACATAGTGTATTATTTGAATTAAAGATATGTAATATACTTTTAAAATAGAATGATGGTAGATAAATTTAAAAATTTATGTGATTTGCTTTTAAAGGAATAGAGAAAACTTAAATCTGTTTATTCAAATGCTTTAAAGTGATAGGTTTTTATATTTTCCAGGAATAACTTGTGCATTTTTAGGTGTTGATTTGTCAGAAATGCAATTTGGAATTGTAAGTGTAAATGATTGATTTATACTATGTCTTGAACCCAAAGGAGGCCTTCTGTTCATAACACATTAGTTGATTGTAGGATTTGTAGCAAAATCCACACATTTTCCTTACATGGTGGGCAATTTGCCACAAAGCTTTTGGGTAACTTGCTAATGTGCCAGTAAATAGCCTGTTTTTAGCTCCACTGTCATAAGAATACTCTATCCTTATATTTGAAGACATAAAAAGCCTATAGAGAAGAAGATTTTTATTACTTCCTCAGTTCTTACTCTTTAAGTGGGGAATTACATTTCTAAAGAAAAGACAATCTCTCATTCGGCATTGGTTATTAAGTATGTAGTTTTCATCTTTCTTTGGGGGAAAATTTTAAATTGTTTTGTGAAAACTCTAGTAGTTTTATTAGATTACAAACCAACCCTGGAAGAACATTTCCATTAATATAATATTTGACTGGATTTGTGTTTCTGAGCTTAATGATGGGAGAGATAAAATATTAAAGATCTCAAAATGAATGTATGAAAACATTTTACTGATCTTGTCCTAATTATAATTTCTTTTTATCTTTGTTCTTGGTTTAAAGCATATTTTACTTCAAACAAGGTAGATACATAGGAGTAGACTTTAATTAATGTTTAAAGAAGAATGGAGAATAGTCTTATTAAAGTGTAATAGATCAGGGTAACTTTTATTTTTAAGAGAATTGAAATTTTCTTTGCTGTATAGATAATTTTGGACGTGTTAGATGTTTTAGTGCAAAGATTCAAGTTCTTTCTTATGTTTGGGGTTATTTGCAAAACAGGAGAAGAATATTCAAGACTCTTGACAAAAGAAGCCTGTCTTTTCAGGAAAAACACTTCTCTTTCCAGGCATTTTCAGAATTTGCTTTGGAAGTTTTGTTGGTTATTTCACACTTGTTTGTGTTACCTAATGTAATCAAGTTATTTCATTTCCATGCAGGAATATGTGGCTTAATAAACCATTTGTAACAACACTTGGAATTTCTAAGCGAAAGACTTTAGTGTTCCTATATGTAAACACAACAGGCAAGTTAACTTCAGAGTTGCAAGGAGATAAAACATCACACTAATTTTCGTAAAGTCTTGAATCACTAGATTTACCTAAAGGAAGGAAGAAGAAAAAGAAATAAAACCAAAACGAAAGATCTGTTTGTCTCCAAATGATATTACTCAAGCAGTAATATCATCTGATATTTACTCAAGCAGTGATTGCTGTGACTTATGCTGCAAGTTTTGTGATGTGCAAATAAAATCAGCCCAGATTTATGATAGCAAAAATATAGTCTGATAAGTTGCTATGTATATTGATGACTTTGTAGTCATTGTAGATCTTAGGATAAGGAATATAGTTTCTCCATATGCATAATATTTCAATATTAACATGATAGGAAAATGCAGAAGTTTAGTTATGACCTTAGTGCTAAAGTTGTACAGGGCTGCATGAGTTGGTAAGAAGAAAGTACACTGGGAGGAAAAGTAATAAATGAATATTTAAATTATATTTCCAATTATTAAAACAACACATTGGCAATATCAACAACATGAAAGTACAGAGAAGCAGAAAGAAGGAAGAAAAACTACCTATAACCCACAACCTGGAAACTTGTTAACTCTATTATATTTCCTTCCAGCATTCTTTATTCTGCCATATGGATACAACTGATTGGAATCATATTTAATTATATTTTTTTCTTTATTCATTTTTCACTTAACATTATATCAGGACCATATTAAAATTTTTTGGACATTTAATTTTTAATAGCTGCAAAATAATCAAGATATAATGTGTTATAATTTATTCAATGACTTTTATTTGCCCATTTGGTTCAACTTCCACTTCATCTTAGTTACAAATAATGGATAATGACCATCTAGATGTATACATTTTTGTCATCTTCACCTCATTGTTTCTTCTGAGTTGATTTCTAGAATTGGAACTACTGGATTATTTATTCATTTAATAATTCTGTTACAGTAGGTAACTAGTCAGGAATGAGCAGGTCAGGAGAGGCCCCCCACCCCCACCAGGAATATCAGGCGACCATCAGGTGGTGGTCAGACCGTTGTTACACTATTTTTCTAAAATAATAATTGGTCACAGCTGGTGCCAGGGAAAGGCAGCCTCCTAATAGAAAACACCAGAAACTGGTGATCAGCAGGTTCCCAATAAGATCTCAGGATTAGGGTGAGTGGGTGCAAGCATGCACATTAAGAGGCCAAATGGCAGAGTTTAATTGGTATATGGCCTCCTAAGTACATTTGGTAAGGGACGAACACCTCAAGTGAGCGTGCATGTAACTCCAGTAAAGACACTGTGCATGCTCACCTCCCAAGCGCTAGCAGGCCATTGCACATGCGGACAGCCCACCTCCAGGGAAGAGTCAGGGGAGAAAGGATGGAAGGGCCCGGAAGTATGCCAACATATAAAACCCTACCTCAAAGGCCAAATGGGGCACTTGATCTCTCAACTCGACTGCTTGGTCCTCTTCCAAGTGTTCTTCCCTTCCTTTCATTCCTGTTCTAAAGCTTTTTCATAAACTTTCACTTCTGCTCTAAAGCTTGCCTCTGTCTCTCCTTTTGCCCTACCCTTCTCAGTTGAATTCTTTCTTCTGAGGAGGCAAGAATTGAGGTTGCCTCAGACCTGTATGGATTCATGACTGGTAACAATTCCTGCAACAAAAATATTTTCGAGTGCTAACTTTGTACTATAAAACGTTTTTTCCAGTTCAGCTGTTTTTAAAGTTTATTCACAAAGTTATGCAACCATCACCACTATCTAATTTTAAACATTTTCAAATCCTCAGAAATATATTCTGCTGCCTCCCTTCTTCATACCCATTCAAGTGTCACTGTCCATTCTGCCTTTTCCTCATCCCCTGTAAAGCACAGAAACCATGAGCTTTCCATTTCTAGAATCTGCCTACCCTGGAGATATATATTATATATATATATATGTGTGTGTATATATATATATATATATATGTGTATATATATATATATATACACACACATATATATACACACACACACCTTTTTTTGCAATAAAACGTTTTTAAGTCTTTTGATACATGTTGTAAAATTGTAAAATTGCTATCCAAAGTGACTCTGCCAACTTATTGGTGGTTATGCCAAACATACCTACCTCTTGGTATTTATGCCCTTGTGTAGTCCTTTTCATAATGAATAGCATCAACCTATGTAAACCAACATGCGGTTACAGAAACACAGACTGGTCATAAAGGACATGATGGCATCTGTTTTGCTTCCTCTTAGATCTCCTGCCCTGGGAGAAGCCAGCTGCCATATCATGAGAACATGTAAGCATCACTAAGGAGAGGTCCACGTGGTGAATGAGGAACCGAGGCCTCCTGCCAAGAGTCAGCAAGGACTTGAGTTCTCCAGTCAACAACTGTAAGCGTGAGCCATTTTGCAAACAGATCCTTCAATCTTCACCTAGCTTTCTGATGACTGCAGCCCTGGCCAATATCTTGATGGCCTCCTCATGAGAGCCGATGAGCCAGGACCATCCAGCGAAGCCATTCCTGGATTCCTGTCCTGCAGACATGGTAAGATAATAAATATTTAATTTGCTACATTTGGGGGATAATTTGTTACACATCAGTAGATAACTAATACTCCTTCCTGTCAGCATTTGTAATAGAATCCTTGCTGACATTGTCATTTTCCAGTTATTTTGGCAGATAAAAATCATCTTATTGTTTTACTTTGTACATTTTGGTTGATAATTTTCTCATGTTTATTAATCTTTTTTTTTCGTCTTCCAATGGTGATTTACCTTTATCCATTTTTCTGTAAGGGTTTCAGTTTTTAATTCCTTTAGGATTTGCATTTCTGCTAAAAGCTAATACAAAAGCAAAGTTATCAATAGGGGCCATGAAGAAGCCTCAGAAATGCACAATTCATAGATTTTCTTAGATTCACAAAGTGACAAGATTTGGGTGACAAATTATGCTTAAAGATGATGTTTGGCATTTCACTTGGTAGCCTTCTTTGGTAACCGAAGCAAAATGTGGAAGATTTTGTATTCCAAAAATGCCACAGCAGCTTTCCCCACCCTGCACCATGAGTCTGACACCTTCCCACTAAGTGCTAGGGTCAGTGACTCCACGGCCTGAAATCTGGGTGGGCTGGGGACTGTGCAGCCAGGCCATGTGACTTTTGAAGAGGAATCATAGAAGATGCTATAGCTCCTGCCTGGATTTTTTTTTTTTCGGATGCTCATTCTTAGAGTTCAGATACCCCAATGTGAGGAAATCCAAATTAGCCCTCTTTGAGTGGCTACTGGTAGGTTTTCAGCCAACCGCCCAGCTGAGGTTCTAGTCAACAACCAACACCCATGGCCAAATATGTGAGTGAAGTTGCCTCTGCGTGATTCTGGCTCCAAGGAATTGAGTCGCCTCCAACCTTCTAGTCTTTCCAGCTGAGGCTGTAAATATCTTGGAGCAGAAACAGCCAAGTGCACTCTGCTTTGTCTGAATTCCTGACCTAAAGAACCTGTGCATGATATAATAGTGTTGCTTTATGCTTCTAAGTTTTGGGTGGTTTGTTATGTAGCAGTAGGAATTGGAACAGCTCCCATATAAGGAAAAGTAGATTGGTTAGAGATTTTATTATTGTTTAAATTTTTTCTTTGTATTTCTATTGCTATAAATGGTTAGGTATTTCTAATCCACATTTTAGGATGCTCAGGAAATACAGGCAAAGAGAGAGAGGGGAGTGGCATTTTCTGGATGTATTAATCGGGGCTTTCTATTGAAACAGAGCCAATAGGATGGAGATATATGTGTGTGTGTGTATCTCTATACATATATAAATATAACACATATATAAAATTATATATTATTAAATTATATATAATAATTTGTTGTATATGATATATATAAATTATATACATTAAAAATTTAAACAATAATAAAATGTCTAACCCATCTACTTTTCCTTATATGGTAGCTGTTCCAATTCCTATTGCTACATAACAAACCACCCAAAATATTTAATATATATATAAAATTGGCTTATGCACTTGCAAGACTGGTATGTTCAACTATCTGCCGTCTGCAAAGTGAAGAACAAAGAAAGTACTTGGTATAATTCAATCTGATTCTGAAGACCTGAGAAACAGAGGGTGGGAAGGGTTGGGTAAGGTGCTGGTATAAGTCCTGAGTCAGAAGGCCTGAGATGTCCAAGGGCAGGAGAAGATGAGTGTTCCAGCTCAAGAAGACAGAGGACTCACCTTTCCTCCACATTTTTGTTCTTTTCAGGCTCTGACTGTTCAGGCATTGAATGGTGCCCACACTCATTGATGAGGACAGATCTTTTTTACACAGTCTGCTGATTCTAATGATAGTCTCTTTTGGAAACACGCTCACAGATGCACTGAGAAATAATGTTTTACCAGCTATCTGGGCATCCCTTAGCTCAGTCAAGTTGGCACGTAATATTAACCATCACATATGATTTCCTAATAAGTTAATATTAGTCCACTAGTGGATTTTTTCCATACTTTTTCAGAGTTATAACTAGTGATAAAAATATAATTGAGACATTTTACATCAATCATTTATTCATAAATATATATTGAGAAATATTACTAGGTGCTGGGATTAGACTAGATATTGAGGGTTCAATAGTGAGAAAAACCAGGCATGGGTTCCACCTGCATGGAGATTACAGGCCAATGCAGGGGCAGACATTAATCAAGTAATCCTGCATGTACATAAAACAACAACTGGGAATACCAGATGAAGGAGGTCATAACAGTTCTCTGAGAGCAAGAATACACTGATTGTGGTCAAGATAACTTGTCTGAAGAACTGGTATTTGAGTTGAGAACTGAAGGATGAGTAATTGTATTAGCTATACTTAGGTTTTCTTTTTATGTAGTATCTAGTTTTTAATTTGTTCGTTCACTTTCTACCGTTTAATTATATGCTGCTTTAGGCCAGAAAATGGCCTTTCTATTTCACTTGAATAACTATATAGAGCATAGTTATGCTCATAGTCCTGCTTAGCCTTTTGCAAATGACTTATAGGAACATCATGGGCTTGAGAGTAATTTAACTTAGGCTTTCATTTCTGTAATTTTTTTACAGTGCTGCTTTTATATCAGGATTTAGTTGAGATCTCTGTATCATTTGCACAAAGCTGTTCCGACGAGCGTCGTACCCATAGGTTTGGATACTGATCTGTGGTGGAGGATTCATTTGGCTGACGAGCCATGCATTGACTTGGCAAAATGATGGGTTATTTTGACTGATGACATTGGTGACTCCTGTACTGTTAAGTTACAAGAACATTTAATGGTTATTAATTGGCAAGATAAACTAGTAGCAGTTTATGAAGCTGAATTTGTTTCTACTAATAATGTAAGAATGGACAGAAAATGATAGAAAGGTAGGATCCAAAATCCTCTAAATCTCTAAAGCTTATTTGACAACATACTGCCTTAAGATTCTCAGTATTTTATAATGGAATTTCTACTAAGGGGTTGTAACTGTAAAGGAGTCTTTTGGTGGACCCAGACTTAGAGGGTCTGCTGGAACTCAGGATGGATACGCAAGGACTGAGCATGAGGCAGAACACCATGCTTTCTCTAATTTAGTCAAACACTGGTATTCCATCAGGGTTGTAAAGAGCAGATATTCTGAGATGAACATCTCTCTAGAACTTCTCTCTGGTTTATGGCCTCCTTCCTTTTGAGGGACCTACTGATTTTGGTACTGAGCCTCTTCTACACTTGCTGAACCACAGTCCATTTATCTTTTTGTTGGAGGCTTAGCTAAGGGTTGGGCAGTCATCGAAGTGGACCAGGTGGTAGCAGAAGATGTGATCTTTTGATGTTAGGGAGCAAGAGTTGCTGCTAAAGGGGCAATATTTTTGGCATTTGTGCTGATTTGTGTCAGGGACAAATGGATGGCTCAATTGTCTTTGAGGAGTTTGTGTTAAATTAGAGCTATTTCTTTCACTTGAAGTTTACTTACCACTCTGATCAGTTGTATGGCCAGGAAGAAATGCAATCATTTCAGAAACTTGGCAGAGGACACCTTAGCTACAAGAGGAGATTATGGGTCTTTAGCCCATGCTGATGTGATTTGGGAAGTCATGGAGCCAAAAGTCTTAGAATATGGTTTGTCTTTAGATAAACTTAAGGAAAAGACTGATTGTTCTATGCTCCTGGCAGCCAGTAAACTAACAAAATTGGTTCTAAACCTGTTTAATCATCCAATGACAGTTCCATAGCCGTAGTATGAAGTAATAATCAGATGTAGTTTCAAACCTCTTTAGTGGACTAATGACAAATTGCTTCAGTTTAACACACACCTGGAAGTCAACCATGAATGATAGCCTCTCACTTTTTGTTTTCAATTTTTATTTTAGGCTTAGGGGATACATATGCAGGTTTATGACATGGGTAGATTTTGTGTTGTGGGGGTTTGCTGTACAGATTATTTTATCACCCAGGAAATAAGCATAGTATCTGATACGTAGTTTTTCCATCTTCACTCTCCTCCCTCCCTCCCCCTTCTTCCACTCTTCACCCACAAGTAGGCTCCAGTGTCTGTCATTACCGTCTTTGTGTTCATAGTGTTCTCAATGTTTAGCTCCCACTTATAAGTGAGAATATGTGGTTTTCTGTTCTCGCACTATTGAGATTAGGATAATGGCCTCCAGCTCCATCCATGTTGCTGCAAAGGACATGATTTTGTTCTTTCTTATGGCTGAGTAGTATTCCATGGTGTATATGTACCATGTTTGCTTTATTCAGTCCGTCATTGATAGGTTGATAGGCATCTAGATTGATTCCATGTATTTGCTATTGTGAATAATGCTGCAATGAACATATGCCATGCATGTGTCTTTATGGTACAATGATTTATATTATTCAGGGTATATACCCAGTAATGGGATTGCTGGGTCACATGGTAGTCTGTTTTAAGTTCTTTGAAATTCTCAAACACCACCACATAGCACATACACTAAACTAGATAACATAATCAGAGGTAAAACACTCCTCAGCAAATGCAGACGAATGCAGTGAATGTATACGTGCCTGTGTCGTTATAATAGAAGGTGACTCTGACGTGATGCCAGTTTGCATAGTCTACAGAGTGAGACTCTGTCTCCTGAAAAATAAATAAATAAAACAACAGCAGTAGCGTGAGTCAGGAAAGATGACTGCACTATACAGAACTTTCCAGTCTCTAAACTACTTTTTTTCACTGATGAGCTAGTTTACATTCCCATCAGCAGTATATAAGCATTCATTTTTCTTTGCAGCCTGTCTAGCATCTGCTATTTTTTGACTTTTAATAATAGCCATTCTGACTAGTGGGAGATGGTAACTTACTGTGTTTTTATTTGCATTTCTCTAATGATTAGCGTTGAGCACTTTTTCATACGCTTATTGGCCACATGCATGTCTTCTTTTGAGAAGTATCTGTTCATGTCCCTTTCCATTTTGTAATGCAGTTGTTTGTTTTTTGCTTGTGATTCGTTTAAGTTCCTTATAGATTCTGGATATTAAATACTTGTTGGATGCATAGTTTGCAAATATTTTCTCCTATTCCATAGGTTTTCTGTTTACTATTTTGATAGTTTCTCCTGCTGTGCAGAAGCTCTTTGGTTTAATTAGGTCCCACATGTCAACTTTTGTATTTGTTACAATTGTTTTTGAGGACTTACTCATAAATTCTTTGCCAAGGCCAATGTCCAAAATGATATTTCCTAACTTCTCTTCCAGGGCTTTAAAAAAAAATAGTTTTAGGTTTTACATTTAAGTCTTTAATCCATCTTGAGTTGATTTTTGTATGTGAAAGGAAAGGGTGGTTCAATTTCAATCTTCTGCATATGGCTAGCTGGTTATCTCAGCACCCTTTATTGAATAGGAGTTTCCCCCATTGCTTGCTTGTGTCAACTTTGTTGAAAATCGGATGGTTTTAGGTGGGCAACTTTATTTCTGGGTTCTCTAACCTATTCCATTGGCCTTTGTTTTTGTTTTTATACCATACCATGCTGTTTTGGTTACTGTAGCCTCACAGTATAGTTTGAAGTCAGGTACTGTAATGCCTCCGGCTTTGCTCTTTTTGCTTAGGATTGTTTTGCCTGTTCTGGCTCTTTTTTGGTTCCATATGAATTTTAAAATAGTTTGTTTTCTAATTCTGTGAAAAATGATGTTGGTAGTTTGATAGGAATAGCATTGAATCTGTAAGTTGCTTTGTGCAGTATGGCCGTTTTAACATTCTTGATTCTTCTTCTCCGTGAACATGGAATGTTTTTCCATTTGTTTGTGTCATCTCTGTTTCTTTGAGCAGTGTTTTGTAATTCTCATTGTAGAGATTTTTTACCCCCTTGGTAAGCTTTATTACTAGGTATTGTATCCTGAAACTTTGCTTAAGTTGTTTATCAGTTCTAGGAGCCTTTGGACAGAGATGATGGGGTTTTCTAGGCGTAGAATTATATCTCTCTGAAAAGAGATAGTTGGACTTCCTCTCTTTCTATGTGGATGACTTTTATTTCTTTCTCTTGCTTCATTGCTCTGGATAGCCTCATACTTTGAAAGTGAGACAATTGATGGTGGACTGATTGGGCTGATTGGAAGTCAGTATTTTCATCAATCTATATTCTATGAGCACTACTTCTCTTAGACCTTGAAAAGCCCTTACAAATTGCATTTTTATATTTCTGTTCTGTTTTTAGCATTGGATGTTTATAGTTCTGTGTTTAAAGCACTCAATTCATATTTATGTATTTTTATTTTATTTTTAGACAGGTGTTCAGTTGACATGCACCTGAGCTGCTTTACAGAAGTCTCTACGTGCTGCTAAGGAAGAGTAATGGCTTAGGACCCATTGAAGCCCCATTGCAGCTGGACATGGGTAGAAGTCAGAATGTAGAAGATAAAAATGTGGAACAGAGTTAGAGACTACAGATAAAAAGGGATAGAAACATCTAAATTCAATGAAAGCATAAACACTAACTTCAAGACAGCATAGATATTGGCCCTAAAACATTCCAAAATTTATTGTTTTATAATAAATTCACTATGATTCTAAAAGTTAAGAATTGCTTCAAACCTCTGTCCACAGATATGTTAACTCCAGAAACAGAGACATATTTCTGGTTAAACTCTACAGATTATCACATGTAACAGTCAGATAACCATACTGTATATATTTTTCATTATCTTTGTCCCCACATCCACTCACCCACTCTTTTAGTTTTGATTCTCTGTAACTCCCAGCACTTATGGAATACATTTTTAGAAAAAGACCATTGCATAGAGCACTGAACATATAAGCCCTTTTAGAATCTGGCTTCTATTTTTCTGCCCTAATCTCTTTCCATTCCCACTCCAAACATAGAGACACACACATGCACACAAACACACGTACCAAAATATTTATCGTCATCTCAGCACGCTAAAGCCTGCCTTTGCATCCATAGTCTTGCATTTTCTTTGCTGGGAAGGCCTTCTCAGAGTTGCACAAATATTCATCCTATAAACCTCAGTTTGGAGAGGGCTTTGAAATAAATCTGTTTTCATCCTAGGAAAGGAGTCAATTATTTCAAAGGCTTGTTTGCATTTAAACATCTTCTAGCACTTACCACGAAGAATTGTAGTTATTTTCTTACATGTCAACAGACTCCAGAGAGGATAAACTCAAATATTATTATTATTATTATTATTATTTGTATTCTGAATCTTAGAATCAAAGAAGACTTATAGGAAATGTTTGAATGAATACAAAGAATTCTTTCCAATTGGTGGTACAGAAAACAATGCATTCCATCTAGTAAATAATTAATTGATGTGCATTGTATGGCCAATAGATGAAAAGCTTCTATTTTGGCTATATCTCCTGAATTGTAAGGGGTCTTTTAAAAATGTAATCATAATCAATGAAAATTCTTAAGAATATCTCTACCTATCGTAGTTTACAAATGTTGCATCTATAGTAGTTTACAAATGTTGCATCATGACGATAGAAATTACACCAAACTTCAACTTTTTTTTGGGTGGAATTTGTTCTTTGTTTTTTTTTTTTTTTTTTTTTTTTTTTTTTTTTTTTTTTTTTTTGAGACGGAGTCTCACTGTGTCTCCCAGGCTGGAGTGCAGTGGCGCGATCTCGGCTCACTGCAAGCTCCGCCCCCCGGGTTCACGCCATTCTCCCGCCTCAGCCTCCCGAGTAGCTGGGACTACAGGCGCCCGCTACCGCGCCCGGCTAGGTTTTTGTATTTTTAGTAGAGACGGGGTTTCACCATGTTAGCCAGGATAGTCTCGATCTCCTGACCTTGTGATCCACCCGCCTCGGCCTCCCAAAGTGCTGGGATTACAGGCTTGAGCCACCGCGCCCGGCCGAATTTGTTCTTTATGAATTTGTTCTTTATGATTGTCCCATTTGATAACTTTTTAAAAATTCCACAAATCTAAACAAGGCACATCTATTCACAGTGTTAGTTACATTAAGTTTTAGTAAACACTTTCTTTCCCGGAATAGGATCTCAGGTAAAACAGCACTTCCCATCAGAGTTTCCCAGCCTCTGGTAAGTGCAGGAGTTGTTTGCTAAGCCTGTTTTCTCGAGATGTGTGCTAATCTTTTCTCTTACTCAGAGCTTCCACTAGTAGGCTTTTAAGACCACTCCAATCAACCTCTAACAAGGCTGATGCACAGATAAATGTAAGTTGAAGGAAAAAGAAAAAGTGTATATACATACATACATATACTCATGAAAAGTTTCAGAAAAGTAATTAGTGTTTACTTTGAGGTTTTCACTTCGAAAGCATCTTTTTAGAAGCAGATTTGTAGATCATTAGGAAGGCTTCTGAATAACACAGTAGTAGATAAAAACTCTAGTGAAAAAGTGTTATTTCTTTCTGAGTTAGTATTGAATATAAGATCAAAATGTATCATTTCAGGGTTAGATCTATATTTAGGTTATTTGGGCTAAACTCATTTATAGGCAGGATTAATTCACACCAGGAAGGCTGGGAAGTATTGTTAGAAAATCTCAGGAAGGAGCTCTTTTTACCATGGGGTAGGTTTCTGCTTGATGCAGAGGCATCCGGACTTTTATAATGTTATACCACAAATGTCAAGGCAGTACTCCGGATCAACAAGAAGCCCTTTAGGGTCAGTTTTTTCAAAGGCCTGTATTTCACTCCCACTCAAAGTGGTAAACTGATAAATGTGGAGTCTGGGTAAAGATATTGGCTGGATCAGCAAATATATTATTGCTCAAACCAAAACACAACATGACAAACAGCAAACAAAAACCAAAATCAAAGCTAGTATTAAGCCAAGTCCCATCCCCTCCCTTAAAAAATTAACATTTAAGGGGGACAGGCCAGTATCTTCCTAGTATATAAAAAGTAGTATATTAAAAGAATTAAGTTCTTGCTTTCATAACCCCTAGGTTCTGCCTTTCATTAAAAAACCAATAACTTTAATTTGAATTAGCAAGTCTGTAATAGAAATAACTGGCTATGGTAGTATTAGGGACCTGATGTTTTGAGCTCTATGTGCCAAAATTAGCTGTGTCACCTTGGGCATGACCTTACCGTCAGATTTTTTTTTTTTTTTTAACTGAGAAAATTTAATTAGATGAACTAAAAAGTCTCTTCTGGCTCTGGTGTTAAGAAGGATTTCTGAGGAAGGATGATTAAATTTGGAAGCACAGGTCTGGGATGCCAGTTGATACTATATTAGGACATTTCCTGGAGCTGAAAGGTGCTGGAAACTAATTATTCATCATGCATGATGCAACTTTCAGTTGATTTCTGGTTTGAGGGCTGAAACAATTGAAATTGCTAAGAGATCTTGGCTTTCCTTGTGAAAACTCCTCCAGCAGGCCTCCCCCATAGTTATATTTCAGGTCGGGAATGCCACTTTTCTTTTCTTTGTTTTCTTTCTCTTTTTTTTTTTTTTTTTTTTTGTTTTTCCTGCTCTGTCTCCCAGGCTGGAGTGCAGTGGTGTAATCTGGGCTCACTACAACCTCTGTCTCCTGGGTTCAAGCGATTATCCTGCCTCAGCCTCCTGAGTAGCTGGAATTTCAGGTGTGTACCATCATACCCAGCCAATTTTTGTATTTTTAGTAGAGAAGAGGTTTCACCATGTTGGCCAGGAGGGTCTCAAACTCCTGACCTAAGGTGATCCATCTGCCTTGGCCTCCCAAATTGCTGGGATTACAGGCGTGAGCCGCTGTGCCTGGCCAGGAGTGTCACTTTTCATATTAAGTTATCTTTTTATTCCTTCTTCTCCATTAATATGGTCAATAGCTAGTATAGAGGTTTTCAAACTTTATTGTGCAATTGTATTACTTAAAATACAGATTCCTCTATTCCACCACTGAGAAGGAGTCCTCAGCTCTGGGGTGGGTCAAAGGAATATGCATTTCTAGCAAGCTACCAAAGGGAATGGGCCGCACTTGGACAAACTGATCCCAGAGACCATGGTTCCTCTTACCTTCAACTGTGTACCTGCCAGTCCCTTGCTAGTTTCTGCTGTCTCGAAACAGAGCAACTGAAGCAGCAGCAACTTTTTTTTTTTTTGTCATGGAGTCTTGCTTTGTCACCCAGGCTAGAGTACAGTGGCACGATCTCAGATCACTACAAGTTCTGCCTCCTGGGTTCACACCATTCTCCTGCCTCAGCCTCCCAAGTAGCTGGGACTATAGGTGCCAGCCACCACCCCCAGCTAATTTTTTTTGTATTTTTAGTAGAGACAGGGTTTCACCGTGTTAGCCAGGATGGTCTCGTTCTGACCTCATGATCCACCTACCTCAGCCTCCCAAAGTGCTGGGATTATAGATGTACGCCACCGTACCCAGCCAGCAACTGACTTGACTGACATTTCTAGGAGGTGGTGCCTCCACCATCATCTGAGAATCATTTGTTCTACATATAGTTTCCTGGTCCCAATTCAGAGGTTCTAGCAGTATAGGAACTTCCATTTCTTAGCAGAAAAATTAATTTCGGAAACTACAGGCTTAATGAACTTAATTCTTAAGATTTCTTGAGTTATTATGTGATATTAATCATTATTCTGTTGGAGGAAGTTACCAGAAGTCCTTATAGCATTACAAAATCATTGTGACCTTTGTTTTCACTAAGGCTTTGATATAAAAAATAGCCATATGTTGAATGACATTCTTTGTTCTTTATTGCTTTAGAGGTCATGGCCCATTACCTTCTCAATGTTCCTTCTATTAAGACCCTTGGGACAAATTTTTTCTAACACACAGGTTTAAAAAATATTTGTTTCTCTTGATGAACTGGTGTGATTTCTTCTACTAGACAATGAGAGTTGTGTAACATATCATATTACCCTTTCCTTAGGCTGCTAGGAAGCTCAGGGCAAAGCTTTGAGTTCAGTTGTGGTAGTGTTCATTAGTCAGAGTTTTCTGGATGTAATTTCTACCTTCCATCTTTATAAATTGGCATTTTTGTTTTATTTGATATCAGTATATTTGTGGTTTTATTGTTAGCCAGTTCAAATCATTAATTGAAGTGGAAGGAATAAGCAGATTTAATGAGAATGATTAGTATTAAAAGCTATGCTTCTTAACTACTCTCCCATATGCTCTGGTGAAATAGTGTCTTCCTTGTTTTTTACATCTGAGGCACTGTTTTCATCCCTTTCAATCTACATTAACTAACTGCTTCTGTGTATTTATTGGTCTAAATATTATTTGGTTATTCCTAGATTGCATTTATTTCCCCCTAGTTCAGTGTTTCCAAAACTTCCCTAATCATAGAATCCCTTGGAAATGCTTGTTAAAAATACACAGTCTCAAGACACCCTCCCCTGTTTCAAAAATCTGATTTGCTAAGTAGATGACATGGTTGGTGATATGGTTTGGCTGTGTCCCCACCCAAATCTCACCTTTTATTCCCATGTGTTGTGGGAGCGACCCAATGGGAGGTGATTGAATCACGGGGGCAAGTCTTTCCTGTGCTGTTCTTATGATAGTGAATAAGTCTCACAAAACCTGATGGTTTTAAAAACAGGAGTTTCCCTGCACAAGCTCTCTCTCTTTGCCTGCTGCCATCCATGTAAGATGTGACTTTGCTCCTCCTTGCTTTCCGCTATGATTGTGAGGCCTCCCCAGCTATGTGGAACTGTAAGTCCATTAAACCTCTTTTGTAAATTGTCCAGTCTCAGTATGTCTTTATCAGCAGTGTGAAAACAGACTAATACAGTAGGGTTGCATTAACATTTTAGTGTGCTGTACTTGAGAAACCCTGAAGTGGGCATGATCTTACCCTCAAGGAGTTCATTACCTAATAATCTAGATCAGTCATCCTGATGGTAACATCCCTGGAAAACTTATTATGAAATAAACTTTTGAACCCCATGGTGGTTTTATTGAATCAGAATCCTATGGAGTGGAATAGGAAAATTATAGTTAAAAGAAAAATCTGAATTGCATCCGTTATCAGCTATATTTGAGAACCACATGTGAATATCAAGGGACTTTGGAAGAAAGGACTTATGAGACAATTTAATTAAATGATCTTTGGAAGGGCCAGTATCCTGCTAACTAATATCTGGGAGCCTGTAAAATTCTAGAGCAATATTTTTTTTCTAATTGTTGATCTGAGGATGGCTAAGGTTGAGTTTTACCATATCATATCTCTCTTACCTTTCTCTTCCTCTGTGATTCCTCTAGTCTTTCCTTTCCCTGTTTCCCTTCATAACTCCCTCCCTCATTTTTCTCATTCATGTCTGGAATATATATTACAGAATTTAAAGTTTATTATGTTATATTATTTATCCCAGAAAACACTGTTGAGATACAATTTTCATTAAATTCATGGCAGAGGTTCTCAAATCTAACCTTATGTTACAATTATTGAGTCATCTGTGATTTCTTTCAGCAGTGTTTTGTAGTTCTCCTTGTAGAGATCTTTCACCTCCTTGGTTAGATGTATTGCTAGGTACTTTATTTTTTGGGGGCTATTGTAAATGAGATTGCATTCTTTATTTGGCTCTCAGCTTGAAGGTTATTGGTGTATAGAAATGCTGCTGATTTTTGTACAATGATTTTGCTAGTGGGGCTGCAGAGAATAGGGAATGTTTGTATGTTGCTGGTGGGAATGTAAATTAGTTCAGCCACTGTGGAAAGCAGTTTGGAGATTTCACAAAGCACTTAAAATAGAACTATCATTTGACCCTTATTACTGAGTAATAAGGGTCAGTCTTATTACTGAGTATATATCCAATGGAAAATCAATTATTCTACCAAGAAGGCACATGCAGTACTATTCACAATTCACAAGAACAGAGACATAGAGTCAACCTAGATGTCCATCAGGGGTAGGTAAAGAAAAGGTGGTACATGTACACATGGAATACAATGCAGCCATAAAAAAGGATGAAATCCTGTCCTTTGCAGTAACATAGGTGCAGTCAAAGGCTGTTATCCTAAGTAAATTTACATAGGAACATGTAATTTACATAGGAACAAATACTGCATGTTCTCACTTGTAAGTGGGAACTTACTGTTGGATACACATGGACATAAAGTTGGCAACAATAGATATGGGGGACTCCTAGATGTGGGAGTGGGAGGGAGAAGAGTTGAAAAGCTATCTGTTGAGTATTATGCTTACCGTCTGGATGACAAGATCAATCGTACCCCAAACCTCAGCATCACACAATACACACATATAAGAAACTTGCACATGCACCCCCTGAATCTAAAATAAATGTTGAAATTATATACATAAAATAATTACTTGAGGAGCTTTAAAATATGTAAACCTCACCTTACGGCAATTAAGTCTGGGGTTGGGATCCTGGTATGTGTATTTTTTCTGAAAGTTTTCCAGTTAATTTGAATGGTGTTCAGGCTTGAGAACAACTAGTTTATTTTGTTTTTCATTAATGCATTCAAGTTTTTGAACTTGAACTGAGGTATTTTGCATTCTGCCTTTTTTGTTTCACCTCTGTATCTTTTTAATGCAAAAATTTTGTTATATTGGATAGCCTCTAATGAGACAGTAAACTGTTGCATTGAGGCCAAAGAGAAAACCATGTAATGAGACATTACTTTATATCTTGTAATAGGAAAACTTACCATCAGGCTCTGACATCATGTATGGAAAATATGGATGTTATCCCCATAAAACTAAGATTTTGGGTTTTCTTCTGTCCATTTCTTTTCCTGTATAATTATAAATATTTTGTAGGGAACTATGCATCTTCCTTAGAGACTGAAGTATTTAGTGCTTATAACTTCCAAGACATGCTGTGGCATATCCTCTTGTTTTATTTTCCAAGTAAGGAAAAGCTTAGATTGTGAGTATTTTAACAAAATCTTTTTTAAATCCATAAATATTATTTGAATACCTGTAAATTGAAGGAAGCATAATAATGAGATGTTTGTCTCTGTATTAGTCTGTTTTCACCCTGCTGATACAGACATACCTGACACTGGGTAGTTATTAAAAAAAAAAAAAAAGAGGTTTAATGGACTCACAGTCCCAGCCCCACGTGGCTGGGGAGGCCTCACAATCATGATGGAAGACAAAAGGCACATCTCACATGGTCACAAGCAAGAGAGAAAATAAGAGCCAAGCGAAAAGGGAAACCTCTCATAAAACCATCAGATTTTGTGAGACTTACTCACTACCACGAGAACACTATGGGGGAAGCCCCATTATTCAGTTGACTCCCAGTGGGTCCATCCCACAACATGTAGGAATTATGGTAGCTACAATTCAAGCGATTTGGGTGGAGACACAGCCAAACCGTATCAGTTTCCTTCAGAGAATTTATAGTTATTCATCAAACATTTAGGGAATCTCTGTGCTAGGTGTGTTGCTGGACATTGGGAATGGGTATAGGAAATTCCTATGGGAATTCCCATAGGAAACTCACAACCAAATGAATGAAAAAGACATACTAAGGGATACAAAGAAGATATATGCAGTCTAGTTGGGGAAATAAAATCAATACTTATAAATATTAGGAAATTGTTATTAGATCATAATTGGAAAATAATTAGAGAATGATTAAGTGCTAAAATAAAGTGCCATTGTTTAAAGTGTAATAGGACTTCAGAAAGTATAGCATCCAATATGGGCTAGAGTAGTTGGGGTAAGCATCATGGAGAAGGTGTTACTTTACTGTGTCCTGAAGGAAGGACAGACTTTGCTAGATGAGTGTAGAAGGGGAGGCCATTCCAGGCATAGGACTTAGCAGAGCATAGGTCCAATAAGGATATTGGACCTATCCAATAAGGATATACATCACCTGTATGTGTAGCAGGGCAAGGTATATGCAGACACAGAAATAAGGTGTTTTTTTTTTTTTTTTTTTTTGAGACAGAGTCTTGCCCTGTCGCCCAGGCTAGAGTGCAGTGGCGTGATCTGCACTTACTGCAAGCTCCACTTCCTGGGTTCACACCATTCTCCCGCCTCAGCCTCCCAAGTACCTGGGACTACAGGCGCCCACCACCGCGCCCGGCTAATTTTGTTTTTGTATTTTTAGTAGAGACAGGGTTTCACCGTATTAGCCAGGATGGTCTTGATCTCCTGACCTCATGATCCACCCACCTCAGCCTCCCAAAGTGCTGGGATTACAGGTGTGAGCCACCGTGCCCGGCCAAGAAATAAGTTCTCATATTTTGGAGGGGTGTCATTAATTTTTTTGATAACTGAATGAAGTCCATGCAAGCCTTTCTCCAGAGGAAGGATATACACATGTATACACATATATAAAGAGGCAAAATTTTGTAACTAATTTTAGGGGATTTACAGCTTCCTTAAAAGCAAATGGAGAAAATAAACTATATGTGTTTTTTTTTCTTTCTTTTTCAAAATGACTATAGCTTTATGGGCAAGGAAGTGAGATTATTATCTTGGTTTAGGGACATTTTCCTGGTTTGGGGAAACTTTCCTTTTATTGGTGTAATTATAAGCATCAGAGCCAGGAAAGAACTGGAAATGGAGGAATATTGTGACCTAGACTGGGAAGGCAGTTGTCAGGATGGAGATTAAAGCAATAAAAGAAAGATATTGTACATTAATTAGCTGACAATGAGTCTTTTGAATAGATAGAATGCAATTAATACTTTTTTGTGTGCATTTTAATTTTTACATTTAATGTTCCAAATATTTTAGGAAGTATTCTATGATATCAAAGTTTATGTAGTTAGCTATCTTAAGAAGCAGTAAAACTGTAGTAACCATTTTTAGAAGTGATCATTGTAAATGAAGAAAAAATAGTATTTTTCACCAGGTTAATTTGAAGGATAAAAGAGAAGAGGGTAAAAATATATTCAGTGCTATCAAATTTCTCAAAAACGGTTTGAATTTAGAAAGAAGGAAGGTTTTGTAGTTAGCATTAGTTCAGTAATAAGCCATTCAAAAAAAATCTATTTTTAAAGAAGTTTTTATTTACCTGTTCATTCATAGCTGAATTAGGTAACTTGGTTCTTTAAAAAGAAGTATAACATAGGAAATCTGTGTGTCAGGGAACCATATATTCAAGGAAGAGATGATGAGCTAGGATGTCCTTAAGCTTGAGGAAGACAGCTGTTAACCAGCAGAGGGAGTGTGTTAACTGGATTTTTGATAGTGTTAAGATTTTTTGCACAAGTGACTGAGTGATATTAAAAGCTTTACTCTGATAGGGTGAAAAATCAAAATTATAAGTGTGCCGTCTAACTTAGTAACTAGGATCAATTACTTTTTTTTCAGGAGAATCTCTGCATCATGCTTTTATGAAATTAGATATGAGACTGAAATCGACAAACTAAAGAAAATATGATAATAAATATTGTTTTGTTCCTGTTTACTTTTGTGAAGTGCATAGATTTTCCTGCTTTCTGCCAGAATCGTGGAAGGGATGTCTGATTTTCAAGAACTGATGTGTGGCAATGAGTAGGTTCACATTTTTGACTAAAATATCCTTGGGTAACATTTATTTTCTTTAAGAAAGGACTGGATTGTGTCAATCTGTCTTCCATTGAAGTTTTATACACTATACATTTACTTGAAGGGTATGGTTAACTTTACACAATACTTTTAGAATGAAAGAAAACTGATTTTAAGAAGGCTGTGCTCATTTTGCATTGCCTGCTAAAAATGAATGTGTGAAATAACACAGCAAAAATAACAGTAGTTTAAGCAATCTATCAGTTGCTTTCAGATAAATACTTTTGACAGTTCTTCAGTCCTTCTGTTTCAGATATAAAGAAATCCCTGAAATAGCACAGACTTAACCAGTTTCTTAAAAAAATAAGCCACAAAAGGTAAAACATTGCTCTGTAATTAAATGAAGATGAGATTTTTCAAATAGGTGAAACTCAACAAATTAAATTTTTACATACATTTTTATTTTTCTCTCCTTGAAAAAGAAATTTCAAATCTGGTATATATTGTTACTATAAGACCAGGTTTGCCCAAACCAACTGGTTAAAAGAACAAAGCTTAATTAAATTAATAATAACAAGTTTAATTAACAATTAATAGTACACATCATTCCAGAGAGAAAAATGAGGCAGTGTACAAGTTTATCTAGAGAATAATTAGATGCAAAATAAGTAAGTGAAAACGTTAGGCTTAACGGGTTTGTGAGAGGAGAGATGGAAGTATAAGGGTTAGGAAATGGAAGATGAAGCTAGGTTAAAATAACTGTTTTAAAAATCTAGGGACCTGGGTAAGATGGCTGGCTAGACACTTCCACGAGACAGACCAGAATGTTGAGTAGATGGGCATACTCCAAACAGATCATCTGAGAGAACACACTGAGAGAGGGTGTAGAGATGGTGCAGATGCCAGGAGTGAAGGTGGAGGAAGCTGGGAACCACGCATGGGGTTGCTGAGTGCTGGGACAAATTCCAGGCCCTGAACAGCTCTAAAGGAATGGGCGGCTCTGACCTATGTAATCTGCCTGACCTGGAGAAAGCAGGGCTGTTTCCCATGGGACAGGGATGAGTGTAATGTGCATGCCAGCCCCTGCCAGAGTCCCTGCCTGAACATGCTGGGACACATCCATTGTGGTCTCTGCTACCCTGCTGGAATGCTTTTGCCAACAGCCACCGCCATTGTGCTTTCAGCAGCGGCCCCCGCTGCCCCACTGAGCACATTTGCTGACAGCCTCCCACTGGAATATGTTTGCCTGCAACCCCACCACCATCCCTCCAAAGCACGTTTGCCTGTGGCACCCCTGCTGGACTGCCTCCCGTCTGCTGCACTCCTGCTGTCCCTGCTGGAGCACTTATGTCCACGGCCCTTCCCTGTTGTTCCCTATGAAGTGCTGTTGCCGGCTGTCTGGGAGTACCTTGGCCCTTCCAGCTCAGCTGGGGCTTGACCTTGGGGGACCAGAAGACAGAGCCATGGACCCAGTCCCAGCCACCCTGGATTAGAGCACACAGGCCAGGAGTGCAGAGCTGAGCTTTGCTTCTCTCCAAGCATTGGAAAGGAAGCCATTCAACTATACCCAACTTGCACTACAGTTAGACTCTCAAGGTCAATAAAGATTGTAAAAGCAAAAAGCCCACCCACAGGACAGCAATTCCAAAGGATAAAGGAACATCAGCATTCACGAATGAGAAAGAACCTTCAAAATATAATTGTAAGCATTACCAACAGGGTAGACCAAGCTGAGGAAAGAATCTCAGAGCTCAAAGACCACTTCTCTGAAGCAACACAGGCAGACAAAAATAAAGAAAAATTAATTTCAAAAAATGAACAAAACCTCCAAGAAATATGGGATTATATAAAGAGACCAAACCTGTCACTCATTTGCATTTCTGAAAGAGAAGAAGAGAGAGTAACCAATTTGGAAAACATATTTGAGGATATAATTTACAAAATTTTCCCCAGTGTCACTAGAGAGATTGACATACAAATTCAAGAAATTCAGAGAACCCATGTGAGATACTATGTAAGATAACCATCCCCAAGATACATAGTCACCGTTTTCCAAGGTCAATGGAAAAAAAAAATATATTAAAGGCAGCTGGAAAGAAGGGGCAGGTTACCTACAAAGGGAATGACATCAGGCTAACAACAGATCTTTCAGCAGAAACCTTACGAGCCAGAAGAGATTGGGGGCCTGCTTTTAACATCTTTAAATAGAAGACATTTCATATTCTGCCAAACTAAGCTTCATAATCGAGGGAGAGAGGAAATCCTTTTCAGAGAAGCAAATGCTGAGGAAATTTATTACCATGAGCACTACCTGACAAGAAGTCTGAAAAGGAGTGCTAAACACAGAAATGAAAGAATAATAAAATAATTGCCACCACAAAAACACACTGATGTGTATAGCTCATTAACACTATGAAGCAACTATGCAATCAAGTCTACATAACAATCATCTAACAGTATGATAACAGGATCAAAATCTAACATCTCAATATTGATTCTGAATGTAAATTGGCTAAGGTATACAGTGGCGAGTTGAATATACAAGCAAGACCCTCTCTTCGAGACCCATCTCACAAGTAATGACACCCCTAGACTCAAAGTAAAGGGATGGAGAAAGATTTATAGAGCAAACAGGTTACAAAAAGGTACAGGGCTTGCTATTCTTATGTCAGATAAAACCAACTTTAAGCCAACAGTAATGAAAAAGGAAAAAGAAGAGAATTATATAATGATAAAGGGCTCAATCTAACAAGATTAACTATCCCAAATATATATGTACACCCAATATTGAAGTGCTTAGATTCATAAAACAAGTTCTTATAGATTTATGAAGAGATTTAGACAACCACCCAGTAATAGTGGGGCATTTTAACATCCCGCTGACAGTGTTAGATCTTGAGGCACAAAAATAACAAAGACATTCTGGACTGAAACTTGACACTTGACTCATTGGACCTAATAACCAACTACAGAACACTCCACCCAACAACAACAGAATATACACTCTTATCTCCACACAGCACAAAGTCTAATGTTAATCACATGTTTGGCCACAAAGCAAGTCTCAACAAATTCAAAAGAATTGAAATCATATTAACCACACTGTTAGACCACAGCACAATAAAAACAGAAATCAATACCAAAGAGATCTATCAAACCCATATAATTACATGGAAGTTAAACAACCTGCTCCTAAATGACTTTTGGATAAAAAACAGTATTTGAGGGAGAAATAAAAATGTTCTTTGAAACCAAATGTAAGCAGAGACACGGCATAACAGAATCTTTGGGACACAGTTACAGCAGTGTTAAAGAGGAAAGTTTATAGCACTAAACACCTATATCAAGAAGTTAGAAAAATCTCAAAATAACAACCTAATGCTGCACCTAAAGAAACTAGAAAACAAGAGCAAACCAGCCCTAAAACTATCATAAGGAAGAAATAATCAAAATCAGAGCTGAACTGAATGATATATTGAGACACAAAAATCTGTACAAAAGATCAATGGGACCAAAAATTTGTTCTTCAAAAGATTAAACACAATTGATAGACCACTAGCTAGATTAATAAGTAAAAAAGAGAGAAAATCCAAATAAGTACAGAAACAACAAAACAACAAAGGTGACATTACAGCCGACCCCTCAGAAATTTTAAAAATAAAAAACTACCAGCGACTATTACTGCTATGCACCCAAACTAGAAAACCTAGAAGAAATGAATAAATTCTTGAAATGAGTAAATTCTTTCAGTCTTTCCCAAGATTGAAACAAGAGGAAATTAAAATCCTCAGTCAATCAACAATAAATTCCAAAACTGAACCAGTAGTAAAAAGCCTACTAAAAAGAAAAAGTCCTGGACCAGATGTATTTACAGTTGAATTGTACCAGATGTGAAATCCTACTGAAATTATTCCAAAAAATGGAGGAGGAGGGACTCCTCCCTAACTCATTCTATGAAACCAGCATTATTCTGATACCAAAGCCTGGCAGAGACACAACAAAAAAGGAAAACTTTGGGCTGGTATCACTGATGAACATAGATACAAAATCTTCAACAAAATACCAGCAAACTGAATATAGCAGCACATCAAACAGTTAATTTATTATGATCAAGTAGGCTTTATTCCTGAGATGCAAGGTTGGTTGAACATATATGAATCAATAAATGTGATTCATCACATAAACAGAATTAACAACAAAAATCACATGATCTTCTCAAGAGGCATAGAAAGGGCATTCAATAAAATTCAGCATCCCTTCATGTTAAAAACTCTCAACAGATTAGGCATCAAAGGAGCATTCCTCAAAATCATCAGAGCCATCTAAGAGAAAACCACAGCCAACATCATACTGAATGGGCAAAAGCTGTAAGCATTCCCCTTGAAAGTTGGAATAACACAAGGATGTCCAATTTCACCACTTCATTTCAAAATAGTACCGGAAATCCTAGCCAAAGCAATTGGGCAAGAGAAAGGAATAAAGGTCATCCAAATAGGAGGAGAGCAAGTCAAACTATCTCTCTCTGCGGACAGTATGATTATATACCTAGAAAACCTCATAGACTCTGCCAGAAGGATTCTAGAACTGATAAATGACTTCAACAAAGTTTCAGAATACAAAATCAGTGTTCAAAAATCAGTAGCATTTCTATACACCAATAAAGTTCAAGCTCAGAGCCAAATCAAGAACACAGTCTCAGTTGCAATAGCCACAAAAGAATAAAATAGCTAGAAATGCAGCTTGCCAAGGTGTTAAAAAGTCTCTACAATGAGAATTACAGAATACTGCTGAAAGAAATCAGAGATGATACAAACAAATGTAAAAAGTAATATTGATAAAATGGCCACACTGCTTAAAGCAATTTATAGATTCAATGCTATTTCTATCAAACTGCCAATGACACTTTTCACGTAATTAGAAAAAACTATTTTAAAATTCATATGGAACCAAAAACAAGCCCGAATCACCAAAACAATCCTAAGCAAAAAGAGCGAAGCTAGAGGTGTCACACTACTCGACTTCAAACTATACTACGGTGCTACAGTACCAAAACATCATGGTACTGGTATAAAAACAGACATACAGACCCATAGAACAGGATAGAGAACCTAGAGATAAAGCCACACACCTACAACCACCTGATCTTTGACAAAGCTGACAATAACAAACAATGGGGAAAGAATTCCCTATTCAATAAATGGTGCTGGGATAATTGGCTAGCTATATGCAGAAGATTGAAAGTGGACCCCTTCCTTTCATCATATACAAAAATAAAGACAAAATTAAAGACTTAAGGCCGGGTGCAGTGGCTCAAGCCTGTAATCCCAACACTTTGGGAGGCTGAGATGGGTGGATCATGAGGTCAGGAGATCGAGACTATCCTGGCTAACACGGTGAAACCCCGTCTCTACTAAAAAAATACAAAAAAACTAGCTGGGCGAGGTGGTGGGCACCTGTAGTCCCAGCTACTCAGGAGGCTGAGGCAGGAGAATGGCGTAAACCCGGAAGGCGGAACTTGCAGTGAGCCAAGATCCGGCCACTGCACTCCAGCCTGGGCGACAGAGTGAGACTCCGTCTCATAAAAAAAAAATAGTTAAATGTAAAACCTAAAACAATAAAAACTCTAGAAGAAAACCTAGGAAATGCCATTCTGAACATTGTACTTTGCAAAGAATGTATGACTAATTACAACAATTACAATTACAACAAAACCAAAACAATTACAACAAAAACAAAAATTGACATGTGAGACCTAATTAAACTAAAGAGCTTCTGTACAGCAAAAGAAAATATCAATAGAGTACACAGACAACCTACAGATGGGAGAAAGTAATTGCAGACTATGCATCTGACAAAGGCCTAATATCCAGAATCTGTAAGGAACTTAAACAAAATAACAAGCATAAAACAAATAACTCCAATAAAAAAATGGGCAAGGGACATGAACAGATACTTTTGAAAAGAAGACCCACACATAGCCAACAAATATATGAAAAAATATTCTTTACTAATCATTAGAGAAAACGCAACTCAAAACCACAATGAGATGCCACCTCACACCAGACAGACTGGCTATTATTAAAAAGTCAAAAAATAGCAGATGCTGGCGAGGTTGTGGGGAAAAGAGAACGCTTATATACTGCTGGCGGAAACATAAATTAGTTCAGCCACTGTGGAAAGCAGTTTGGAGATTTCTCAAAGAACTTAGAACAGAACTATTATTTGACCCAGCAGTCTCATCACTGGGTATATACCTAAAGGAAAATAAATTGTTCCACCAAAAAGACAAATGCACATGTATGTTCATTGCAGCACTATTCACAATAGCAAAGATGTGGAATCAACCAAGATGCCCATCGGGGTGGACTGGGTAAAGAAAATATGGTATATATACACCATGGAGTACTATGCAGTCATACAGAAGAATGAAATCATGTCCTTTGCAGCAACATGAATGCAACTGGAAGCCATTATTCTCAGTGAACTAAATCAGGAACAGAAAACCAAATGATACATGTTCTCACTTATAAGTGGAGTGCTAAACATTGAACACATATGGATACAAACATGGGAGCAATAGACACTGGGGGCTGTTGAGGAGGGAGGGTGGGAGAGAGGCGTGTGTTGGAAGGCTGCCAATCAGGTAATATGCTGACTACCTTGGTGAGAGGATCATTTACACACAAGCCTCAGTGACATGCAATTTACCTACAAAACTCTATATGTGCCCCTTGAACCTGAAATAGAAGTAGAAAAGGAAAAAAGCAATCTATAAAGTTTATACATTTTGCCAAAGTTGTGCAGAACCTTGATTCTGACTCCTTCAAAGTAGGAGCTAAAATATGCTTTGTGATTTTCTTCTTTTTAATTAAATAACAGCTTCATTAAGATAGAATTCACATAGCATACAGTTCACACATTTAAAGTATATCATTCAGTGGTTTTTAGTATATTCATAAATACATACACTTACCACTGTAGTCAGTTTTAGAGCTTTCATCACCCCAAAAATAAACCCTGCACAACCTGGCTTTTCCTCTCTATCCTTGAGTATCCTCTACCCCTCAGCAATAAGCAACCACTTATCTATTTTTGGTCTCTATAGATTTCCTTATTCTAGGATTTTACATAAAATGGAAATATTAAGCATGTATTCTTTTTTGTGGCTGGCTTCCTTCACTTAACGTAATGTTTTCAAAGTTTATCCATGTTGTAGCATGTTACCAGAACTTCATTCTTTTTTATGGATGGATAATATTTTACATTATTCCTTCATATATAATATTTTATATTATTCATATATATTTTGTTTATCCATACATTAACATGTAAACATATAGTTTGTTTCCAGATTTTGGCTAATATGAATAATTATGTTATAAACACTTGCACATGGCATGTCTTTGTTTCTCTTGGGTACATCTCCAAGAGTGGACTTGCTGGATCCTATGGTAACTCTATGTTTAATCATTTGAGGAGTTGCCAGGCTGATTTCCAAAGGAGCTGCACCATTTTATATTCCCACCAGCAGTGTATTAGGGTCCAATTTCTCCACATATTTCTCAACACTTAGCTGAACTTTTTGGTTCTAGCTATCCTAGTAGATGTGAAGTGGTATCCCATTGTGATTTTGATTTGCATTTTCATGATGACTCATGATGGTGTTACATGATCTTTAATGATCACAGGATAAAAAGAAATAATTTTCTTAATAGAATATATTCTTTTTTTATATACATGGGTCTGAGGGAATGTTATCTTATAGGCCTTCATGAAGAATTCTGTAACATTTATATAGTCATTGGAGTAATATATTCCACAGGGTAAAGTACAGTTAATAAATGATTCTGTGTCAGAATTGGGGGATGTGAAGCCCTGCAAGAATAATTAAGCTTTAAAGTTGTGCTTTATAATCAGGGCTACCTAATATCTCCTTCATGCTGTTGATTAAGGAGACATAGCTGTTCAATAAACATATGTTTTCTTTGAGAAACAGCTACTAACAGCTGAAGTTCACCTTTATTTGTCTTTATAGGTGTGCTCATCTTACCAAAGGTAAGTCAACAATCTGTTTACTCTGATTGTTCTGGTTGAAATTAACAGGAAACAATTTAAGGCTCCTCTGAAGAGCTCATTCTAAAGAGTGCAATTTCTACTTTTTCTTTGTAGAAATCCTGTGTTATTAGCTGAACCTGCAAAGATCATGAATCCTGTGTTTTGCTGAATGTTCGCCCCATTAGAAACTCAGTTTCACTCTGCTTTTATCCACTTTAGACACTATGTTGATCTTTCCGGATCTTTACAGTTGGGTTGAAAATAATAACAGACAAAAGCCCTATGAAGGCTTCAGGTGTTTTTGCTGCTGGGATACAAATAGCACAATTTTTCTTTGTCCTTTTCCCAAAATTGCAGCAGAGCAAGCTGAAACTGTGATATTATTAAGAAAAAAGTACTCTCATTTTCCTTCAAATTAAACCCTGTGGTTCTGAATTAGTCCCTGGAGGTGGTTGAAAAGGGATAGTACATCTGTTCAAAAATCAGATGCTTTCCAGTTAATAAGACTGCATTGGATGCTATATTATTCTCTTGTCAGAACATTATAAATTATTTCATAATTTTGAAAGTATTGCAGGAAGTTATAATAAAACTTTGCTATTCTCATTAGCAACCCTTTGTTACCGACAGTCTCCTCTAGCTTTGAGGACTTAATCTTTTGATGACTTATTTAATGTGCTCCAGATTCTCTGACTTTGGCAAAGAAAACTTTCAATTAAAAAAATAATTAACGGCAATCTTTGTGAAATTGATGGGTCTCAATCACTGTATGGTGAATTTTTACCAAATGGAAGAAATGAATTCAGCAATATAGAAAAATCTTGTTAGATAACTTCAGCAGATATTACAAGATAACCAGGCAAAATTATTCCAATTACCTTATCATAGAACATATACATAATTCTACTATATCTTCTTCTTTTTTAAAAATAATTTTTGTTTTTGAAATAGAGACAGGGTCTCACTATAGTGCCCAGGCTGGTCTCAAACTCCTGGGCTCGAGTGATCCTCCCACCTCAGCCTCTCAAAGTACAGAGATTACATGCGCGAGCCACCACGCCTGGCCACCGCCTTCTTCTACTTCTTTTTTAACAATGAACTTGCAAGTAGTGGGGAATTAAATTTAATGGAAATTAGATTAAGATTTGTGGATCTCCATGGCAGTACAGTGACTGAAAAAGTAAATTTGGCTTGAGTAATAGGTAGAAACTGAGAAAGAAAAATATATTTATTTCCTAAACATTTTAATATCCAGTGACAGCAAAGCTGCTAATTAAATATGTCAGGAATAATAAACATGAACCAATTCAAAGCACTTCCCAGAAAGTCTCACTTTCACTGCAGATTTGGTTAAATCTCATTTGTCTTGACCCAGCAGCTTAGCAGAATAAGGTAAAATATGGAAAGGAGGACTTGGGGTGCCAGAGGAGCCATTTCCACCAGTGCCTTTTGCTCTAGTTTATCATCATTTAATCAGTTCATATGCCCTGGGCTCTGACTCTCCTCTGTTATCAAGATGGGCTTCTTGGACATGCCACCAGTACAGCTCACAGCACTTAGGGCTTAATGCTGTATTAGTCTATTTTCACAGTGCTATAAAGATACTACCTGAGACTGAGTAATTTATAAGCAAAAGAGGTTTAATTGACTCACAGTTTTGTATGGCTGAGGAGGCCTCAGGAAACTTATGGTCATGGTGGAAGGCGAATGGGAAGCAAGGCACTTCTTACATGGCAGCAGGTGACGGGGGTGGGAAGCACCAGACACTTATCATACAACCAGATCTCATGAGAACTCACTCGCTATAATGAGAACAGCATGGGGGAAACCACCACTGTGATCCAATCACCTCCCACCAGGTCCATCCCTCAACATGTGGGGATTACAATTTGAGATGAGATTTTGGTGGTGAAGCAGCCAAACCATACCAAATGCTCCACATGCAATTGCTGTCTTGAAATTCTGAACAATTTAGTCTTTCCATTTGTGCTATGCAAGTGAGGTCTGACAGTTGGACAATTGAGTATGGGCTAGGGGCTTGGAGCCTCAGTGCAGGTGGGATTGCACCTCCTGTCTCCTTCACTCTTCCCAGGATGGATTCTCAGGCACCTGCTCCCCTGCCCCTCCCAACACCACCTGTGACCTATACCCCACCCCCAAGTAGGATCTGTATATATGTCAGAGGTTAAAGTTGGACTTATGCAACATTAAATAGCAAGAAAAAAACCCCAAAAAAACCCAAAAACCCACTGTGGCAGGTCAATAGACAAAACTTGGAAAGAGGGGAGAAAGCTTTTTGTCAGTGCTGCTAACAAGGGGCCCTGCATTTTCATTTTGCTCTGGGCTTCGCAAATTATGCAGCTGGCCCTGTCTGTTACTCAGTGATGTTCCCTGTCTTCTCCTTGCTATCAGGTTGTTTTCTTTTGAAATGTGTGGATAGAATAAAAATATCCTCACATTTTCCTTGTTCTCTTTTCCCCATGCATCTGGGTGCTTCTACTGTGATTTTCACTGTTCATATCCACCCCTAAGGCACAAGAGCTGTAATGACACTTTCTTACAAAGACCATTGTTCTAAGTGCTTCAGGGATTAATGTCTTTTTGAAAGAGCCTATTGGATTTTTTTTTTTTTTTAATTCCAGGTGATCTAAGAAACTAGTATGGAAAATATTTTTGTTATGTTTGTAATGCTCCATACTTATTTTTGTTATTGTCTGTATTTATTAGCAACATAATCTTACAGTCACAATCTTGCCACTGGAAGCATAACAAAAAGGTCACTCATTGGTTTTCCTACAGTTTTTTAATTGGACCAGCTCTACTCAGCTGTGTATGCCCTAAGATGGATTGTGTTTGGAGGTACAGAAGACTGCTGAACATTTTACTCCTCTCTTGCACCATAAAGTAAAAACCAGCCATGCTGCCCTAAAGATCACTCAGAAAATACTTTCTTTCAGGCGTTTATCTAGTCCTATATATTGATATACTGTAGGACATATTTTTTGTAATATTGGTAGTGATTAGAATTTGATTACTTTTGTTGTTTACGGAGAGTCAACACCACCTATGCCAAGTTAAAATAGGTTGTGGCTTAAACAAAATTGAGTAGATACACTGAGCATCAAATTGAACGAAGTGGAAAGCTGATGTCAGGATATAATTTCAGACTTTCTCTAGACTCCATTCTCCTTCTCTGCAGCTCCCAGGAGAATATGGCTACAGCTCTCTAACATCTTGCATTCCTTTATAGATACGACCTTCCCATGTCAACTTTGTAATGTTTCTGTGGTCTAGTGAAGTGTTTTGCAAACTACTATCTATACACTCTCATTGCTTCCTGAGGTTAATCCCCCCTAAATGGGACCGACAACTGGAACGCGCTACAGACACCAAACTTCTCCAGCGGAGCCTCAGCATCCGTCAGTCCACTGAAGGCTCTCAGTAGGCTTGGAATAAAATTGGTATTTAACCCTGGATTTCCCAAACTGATATCATCATGAGACATATTTTTTCTCATTATTATCTATTAACATTTTAGGGTCAAAGCAGTCCGTGGCAAACCCTTTGGTAATTTCCAATATAGATAGTTAGAACTAGTTGCAGAGGGCAGGGGAGGGATTTTGGCCTTTAACCAGTTTGATTTGGATTGTTGTAAAGATATATATGAACTCAGTGATTGGTATCAGAATTGTGACAAAACACATTTCTGATGCTTTAAGTTTATGGTAATTGTAGCAGCCATAGGAATTTAATCCAGCAAGTAAAGAGAATAATAGTTAAACTTTTCAAACTTTGCATCATTGATCTGGGCTTGAGACCATTTTTCTTACTTCCACAAAACTGGAAAATCAAGGTAGTGTCTTTAGCATTTCTTCAGATTCAGCCTGCAGACTCAGCTCTATTTTAGCTTTGTTATTTTAGGATTTCTCAGGAGGCCACGGTTACAGGAGGAAACATACATGAGAGGGTGGATCTTGGAGCCAGTAATAGGAACAATTGCAGTGGTGTTCAAGGTGAGAGAGTGGATAGCGATTATGAAGTTTATATACTACCTTGTCAGTCAATTACGTTGAGATTTTCCCTCAAATTTGAGGCAACTCTGGCCACATAGTCTAGGGAGAGCAAAATCAAAAGGGAAGATTGTATTTTTATCACAGATAAATATTGTTTGTGTCATGGACTCTGTCTTCAATATAAGGTTAGAGTCAACTGTGATCAGGTGGAGATAAACTAAATGTACTTTATTTATTTGATTTTTTTTTTTTTTGAGATGGGGTCTTGATCAGGCTGGAGTATAGTGGAGTGGCACCATCATGCCTCACTGCAGCCTTGACCTCCCAGGCTCAAATGATCCTCCATCCTCAGTCACCTGAGTAGCTGGGCCCACAGGTGCACACTGCCATGCCTGGTTACTTTTTGTATATTTTGTAGAGACAGGATTTTGCCATGCTTCCCAAGCTGGTCTCACATTCCTGGGCTCCAGTAATCTGCCCGCCTCAACGGCCCAAAGCACTGGGATTACAGGTGTGAGTCACTGTGCTCAGCCACTAAATGTACTTTTATATCTATACAAACAGAGATGGATAAAATCATCCATCTATCTAGCCATCTGTCTGTCAGCTATATCTATCAATGTATGTTTTAATGTTTTGTTTGAATTATGACAGTGTCATTATTAACTTTTATATCACTGCAAGAGAAGTAAATAATCAGGTAAATTAGTTCAATGAGGGCCCTAACTAAAGACTGAAAGGGTAACAAAAAAAGAGAAAAAAAAGTATCTTACTCTCTTTTAGCAGAAATTTGCACTGTATAAAAGCAAATATGGACATATTTAAATTGGTGCTGAATAAATATGAGAAGGCTAGAATGTCTTGGCTCAGAAAAAACTCTCTACAGTCACAACCATATAATGATATTTAAATTTTATTTATTTCTAAGCTCCCATTCATACCACAAAGCTCCTGCTTGTGATGCTATAGCACTGAGTAAGAGCAAAATCTTCATTTCAAAATCGAAAAGGCTTAGCGAGGCTCAACTGAATGGATATGTGCATAAGATGGTATTTTTCCCAGGGAGGTGAGATTTTGCTAATACTAAAGACTCTCCCCTGACTGAATTGGCCACAAGGAGGAATACATCCCTGTATAATGAGGCCAAGGATGGTCCAGCATTTCTGGAGTGAAGCCCCTTGGAACTGCCACGCTGATTTTATCACACCTGAGTACAGCAGCCAGTTGTTGACGCTGGGTTCTGTTACACAGACAGACTGGGAATGCTGGCCAGCGGTGGATTGAAATGGAAGTGAGAAACCTTCTGTGCTCCACTGGCTCAAAACTACCTGCTCTTGTTGTCCTAGCATGCAGGTTGCTCCTAGTATTACCCCATCCCTTCACTGTCCTTGTCCTACAGGCTCAGTCTTATCTACAATACCTGAAGTTTGTGATTTAGACACACTTTGAGTATTCTGGTTCTGACCCAGGCTGAGTTTCCTAGACTAATTCTTCACCTGTTGTTAGCGGCTTTCAATCTCTTCCCCTGGTTCACTTATTATTCTTGATGATACTCATCACTGTTGTTATTTTTTTTTCATTTTAGTGTGGCACTCAAGCTTCAAATCCTGATAATTGGGAACTCAGCATGTTGGGGACTGGAAGGAATCATAGTTTTTTCTGTCTTTCTCATCAAATATTAAGATCAATTGTCTTTCCCCCATCATCAGCAATTATATAGGTTTGCATAAATTTACATTGCCGCAGCAGTCATATTGCCCAACTGAATTTCTGGCAAGTATAAATGTTATTGTCAGAGGCAATTTATAGTGCACGTCAAACAGACATCCTCCTCCACACAAATCTCTTTTCCCTCAACTCTCTGGAAGCATAATTAAGAGAAACGTAGAAAATTGCATGTGAGGAAACATGGAAATATAGCTGCAGTGTTAAAGGAAGAGAGAATGAACGAAGTAAAATAATTATTGCTAACTCCCCTTCCTTGGAGTGTTGTGTGTGTGTGTGACAGAGATGGAAATTGGAAAGAGAATTCTCTATTTTCCTATTTATTTGGGTCAATTCAGTTAAAACTTCTTTCTAAAAACAGACATCATTTATTAGTGACGCAACTCAATTATGTGCAAGGCAGTAGGGATACACTAAAGAGTAAGACAAGAAGGCTGGACATGTTGGCTTGTGCCTGTAATCCTAGCACTTTGGGAGGCCGAGGTGGGAAGATTGCTTGAGCCCAGGAGGTCAAGACGAGCATGGGCAGCAAAGAGAGATCCCATTTCTACAAAACAATAAAAAAAATTAGCTGATCTTTGTGGTGCATTCCTGTAGTCCCAGCTACTTGATGTGGGAGGATCTCTTGAGCCCAGGAGGTTGAGGCTACAGTGAGCCATGATCGTACCACTATACTTCAGCCTGGGTGACAAAGCCAGACTCTGTCTCAACAAATAAAAAAAGAGAAAAAAAAAAAAAAAGAAAAAGAAAAAAAGAAAAATCTTGCTTGGAAGGGGCTGGTTGTATGATCTTTCATTCATTTTGGTTTTGTATTTAAATCCCTTGTATTTAATGGGAAAGATTATGGGTTCCATAATAACTTAGATCAAGACTATTCTGGGACTTTGAAAATAATTCTACAATCTCAAATAATTAAAGAATGAATGGTCTAATACTTATTCATTTTCTATTTTGGAGATAGTTTCAGAGAAAAATGGACAATGGTCATCCCCTAAGACTTTGGTCTACTTATCCTAGGAGATGCTTGGGCTTTTTGGTATTCAGTGGGTACATAATGTGGACAGTATATTTGATAGTTGGTAAGATAATGGAAAAGATGCTCTTCAATTATTAAACTCTTAAAGTTAGACAGCACTTTAATGGAACCTTTATTGTAAGGAAAAAATTTCCCCTCTGGATATTATTTTTCAGTATAGTTCCTTCACTCTCTGTGCTTGTTTAATGGCTGCTGCTTAAAATTCTTTCATTTCTTATGCATTTCGTGGGATAAATGGAGAGAATAATGGTCAGAATAGAAATAATAATTTTTTCCTGTTTCACACTGTTCATTCTTTTGGGAACAATCACAAATTGTGTTTGAAAGCAGAGCGTTCATCCTTTGAGGAAATACTGGGCTTGAAAACCATCAGAGTAAAACTGCATTTTTCTCAAGGAAAATGACTTACTGTCTCCTGCTCTAATGTTGCCTAGAAAATGCCATTATAGTTTAAAGTAAATAGCAAGTACGTGCATTCTAATAACTCCTGTGGGTCGGTGGCATTTACTCTCCAAGTTGAACCCAAATAAAGTTTTCTTTATGGATTTATAATTTTATAATGTTCTTGAACTCTCATCTTTTTATGGGTATTATTCAGAAAGTGAAAATGGTAACACAGGTAATTAAATACATTTTGAGGTGGAATATTAAGTATTTCACTCAGGAGGGATTTTATTTAATTAAATTGACTCATCATGAAGACTTGAAGCAATCAATTGTATTTTTACAGGGAGTACATTCTTGTTGTTAGAAATCACCTTAATATAGACCCTTCACAAGTCAGAGAAATTTACCGTTTAGCTTTATAAGACACACGAACTATGCTTGGAAGCAGGAGTAGTGCGGTATCCCAGGCACATGTTTTGTAACTGCATTATTGAACAGTAATTATTTGGTGATTTTAATTTCCATCATGAGTTGAAGCAAAAATTTCGATTTCATTAGGAAGTGAGCTATTATGATACAACAAGTTATTATAGGATATTAAGGGAATTGTTTTTTATATAATGCATTAGGGGTTAAATAAAAAAGGAGTGGATATTATAAAATTCCAGTTAGAGGGAGGCGGAGGTTGCAGTGAGCTGAAATCACACCGCTGCATTCCAGCCTGGACGACAGAGTGAGACCCTGTCTCAAAAAAAAAAAAAAAAAAAAAAAAAAAAAAAAAAAAAAAA
>NC_037677.1:30911360-30953193 GCF_003255815.1 Theropithecus gelada | reverse complement strand
AAAAAAAAAAAAAAAAAAAAAAAAAAAAAAAAAAAAAAAATTCTGGTTACAGATATTGGATTAAATGGAGACTGAAACTTCCTGTCACCCTTTAAAAACAAAACCACTTCATTGAGTATGATGGGCATGTAAAAAGCTGTACATATTTAATGTATACACCTTGATGAGATTGGAGATAAGTGTACACCTGTGAAACAATGACCACAATCAATGCTGTAAACTTTCCAATAATCTCCAAAGACTTCCTTCCTCCCATCCTTCCTGTCTGCTCCCATCCTCCCTCATTGTCACTCCCTCCCTCCCTCCATTCCTCCCTTCCTCTTTTCCCTCCCTCCCTCCCTCCCTCCCTTCCTTTCCTTCCTCCCTCCCTCCCTCCCTTCCTTCCTTTCTTCCTTCCTTCCTCCCTCCCCCCCTCCCTCCCTCCCTCCCTCCCTGCCTTCCTGCCTTCCTGCCTTCCAGAACACTTAATATAGGATCTGTCTCTTAGTAAATTTTTTAAAGTATGCAATGTAATATTGTCGGCTATAGGTCTCATGCTGTACAGTAGATCTCTAAGACTTATTTATCTTGCATGACTGAAACGTCATACTCTTGTACCCTATGACCAATACTGCCCCATCGCTCCACCCTCAGCCACTGGCAACCACCACTCTGCTGAGCTTTTATGAGTTTGACTATTTTAGATTCCTCTTCTGAGTAGGATCACACAGTATGTGTCCTTCACTATATGGATTATTTTACTTAGCATTATAATCCAGGTTCACCTATGTTGTTGCATATGGCAGGATTTCCTTTTTGAGGCTGAATAATATTCCTCTGTATGTATATTTCACATTTTCTCTATTCCTCCATTGGTGGACATTTAGGTTGTTTTCATGTCTTGAATATTGTTAATTATCCTGCAATGAATATGACAGTGCAGGTATCTCTTTGAGATCCTGACTGCAATTCCTTTGGGTATATATCCAGAACTGAGATTGCTGGGTCATATGGTTCTATATTTAACATTTTGAGGAACCTCCATACTGTTTCCTGCAGTGCCTGCACCAATGTACATTTCCGCTGTCTACAAGGGCTCTCTTTTCTACACATCCTCACCAAATCTAATGTTTTATTTGGTAATAGCCATCCTGATAAGTGTGAGGTAATATATCACTGTTTTGATTTGCATTTCCCTGATAATTAGTGATGTTGAACAACGTTTCATATGCCTGTTGGCCATTTGTACGTCTTCTGTTGAGAAATGTCTTTTTAAGTCCTTTGCCCATTTTTCTAAATTAAGTAATTTTTTTCCTGCTATTGATTTGAACTCCTGCTATTGATTTGAATATATATTCAGTGTACTTTGAATATTAATCCCTTATCAGGTATAGGGTTTGCAAATATTTTCTCCTGTTTTATAGGTTGCCTTTTCATTTTGTGGATTGTTTCTTTTGTGGTGTAGAAGTTTTTTATTCAGGAAATTGTTGCCAAGGCCAATGTCAAGAAGATTTTTCTCTATGTTTTCTAGCAGTTAGAGAGTTTCAAGTCTTATGTTTTAGTCTTTATAACATTTCGAGTTGATTTTTGTGTCTGGTGTCTGGAGTTCAGTTTCATTCTTTTTTTTTTTTTTTTTTTCTGAGACAGAGTTTTGCTCTGTCACCCAGGCTGGAGTGCAACGGCGCGATCTGGGCTCACCGCAACCTCCGCCTTCTGGGTTCAAGCAATTCTCCTGCCTCAGCCTCCCGAGTAGCTGGGATTACAGGTGCCTGCCATCATGCCCAGCTAATTTTTGTATTTTTAGTAGTGATGGATTTCATCATGTTGGCCAGGTTGGTCTCAAACTCCTGGCCTCAGGTGATCTGCCCACCTCGGCCTTCCAAACTGCTCTTAGTTTTATTCTTTTTCTTGTGGAGTTTCAGCTTTCCCAACACTATTTATTGAAGAGAATATCTTTTCCCTGTTGTATGTTGTTGGCACATTTGTCAAAGATTAGTTGACCACATGAGTGGGTTTATTTATGGGTTTTCTATTCTGTTTCACTGATCTCTCTGCCTGTAGCTTTGTAATATATTTTGAAGCCAAGAAGTATGATACCCCCAGCTTTGTTCTTCTTGCCCAAAATTGCCTTGACTCTTTGGGAATTTTTGTGATTCTACATGAATTAAAAATTTTTTTTTTCTATTTCTGTAAAAAATGCCATTGGAATTTTAATAGGGATATCACTGAATGTGTAGATCACTTTGGGCAGTATAGACATTTATTTATTTATATTTTTATTTTTTAGAGACAGGGTCTTTGTTGTTCAGGCTGGAGTGCAGTGGCACAATTATAGCTCACTGCATCATTGAACTCTTGAGCTCAAGCAATCCTTCCCTATCAGCCTCCTGAATAGCTAGGACTACAGGCACGTGCCACCATGCCCGGCTAAGTTTTTAAGTGTTTTGGACAGACAAGGTCTCACTATGATGCCCAGGCTGGTCTTGAGCTCTGGGCTCAAGTGATTCTCTCACCTAAGGCTCCTAAAGTGCTGTGATTACAGGTGTGAGTCACCGTGCTCAGCCTAGACATTTTAAACAATGTTAAACCTTTAAATCCATAGACTCAGAATGTCTTTTCATTTATTTGTGTCTGCTTTATTTTGTCAGTGTTTTATAGACTTCAGTTTACAAGTCTTTCTCCTCTTTGGTTAAGCTTATTCTCAGACTAAATAAAGTATTTTATTTCTTTTTAATTTTTAACAACTGAAGCAAAACATGTAAAACTGCAGCTTCTGTAAGAAGGACTTGACTGTTTTGTACCGCTGTTGTGACTTGACCTTGGCTTCCTGTTGGGCCTTGCAATGAAGAGCACGGTTTATGAAGACATCTTTGTTGATGACAGTTTTATCTAAGTGGATATCCACAGAGTACCTTGTTGGCATAAATTGATTGTAGTTATAAACTTTCACAAAAAACTCGATCTTTGACTTTGGTGATCTTCTTGCTCATGGCAGCTGTCACTTTGTGGGGTAGCAGTCACTTCCACCACCAGAGCGTGGCTGTCAGGGTGATCTGAGGTGCCATCAACAATGTTCTTCATGACGATGGCTTTGCATCTGGAGTAGCATCTGGCCAGCATTTAGTAAAATTGGCTTTAGGCTTTACAGATACTTCAGAACCTGAAAAGAGTACTTTCTGAATTTAAAATATCGTACTTTATCAAGAGGTTGTTAACAATGTCAGATTTATTAACCTTAAAGTGCAAATTTTAAGAATATCACAAGCAATATTATGAGACATTTAAAATATTAAGACCATGTTTGGTTTTCTGTCCTTGTGATCGTTTGCTGAGAATGATGGTTTCCAGCTTTATCAGTGTCCCTGCAAATGACATGAACTCATACTTTTTTATGGCTGCCTAGTATTCCATGGTGTATATGTACCACATTTTCTCACATGTTCTCACCCATAAGTGGGAGTGGAACAATGAGAACACATGGACACAAGGCAGGGAACATCACACACTGGGGCCTGTTGGTGGGGGTTGGCGGCTGGGAGAGGGATAGCATTAGGAGAAATACCAATGTAAATGACAAGTTGATGGGTGCAGCAAATCAACATGGCACATGTATACCTATGTAATGAACCTGTACATTGTGAACATGTACCCTAGAACTTAAAGTATAGTAAAAAAAAAAAAAAAAAGACCATGTTGAAAAAATTATATTCTTAAGAAACATACTTGTGACATGTTATCAGGGAAAGAAATGAATTAGACTACATGAATATATTATAAGAATAATTATTCTGATTTTTAAGCATTTAGATAATATAAATATTTTTATACTATTGTTCATGAGTATATGCTAATTTTATTTTTATAAATCTTTTTTTTGAAAATAGGTTTTGGAAGGAGCTATTTCATAGGTTGACCAACATAATGCAACCAATTCATCAGATGGTTTAAATAACTACACAATTATAATAATTATAGCATCAACTTTTATTCACCAAAATGTCCCAGTTGATACTGTAATTATACAGTTACCCTACTAATGCAAACAGCCAAAAAGAAACGAAAATAAAAAGCAATAAAAGAGGAAAAGAGAGCCAAAATTTGAAGAAGATGGAAAAATTTGGGCACATTAAAACCTGAAAACATTTAGCAAAAGAAGATACCATAAAGTTGAAAACAAGTAGTAGTCTTTTTTTTTTTTTTCGTTTTACAAAGAGAAAGAGGTTTATTTTTTTAAATCTTTTTTATTTTTGTGGCACACTGATATGTTCAATTTATGTTTATTATTTTATTATTATTATTATTATAATACTTTAAGTTCTAGGGTACATGTGCACAACGTACAGGTTTTTAACATATGTATACCTGTGCCATGTTGGTGTGCTGCACCCATCAACTCATCAGCACCCATCAACTCGTCATTTACATCAGGTATAACTCCCAATGCCATCCCTCCCCCATCGCCCCTCCCCATAATAGGCCCCACTGTGTGATGTTCCCCTTCCCGAGTCCAAGTGATCTCATTGTTCAGTTCCCACCTAAGTGAGAACATGTGGTGTTTGGTTTTCTGTTCTTGTGATAGTTTGCTGAGAATGATGGTTTCCAGCTGCATCCATGTGCCTACAAAGGACACAAACTCATCCATTTTTATGGCTGTCTAGTATTCCATGGTGTATATATGCCACATTTTCTTAATCCAGTCTGTCACTGATGGGCATTTGGGTTGATTCCAAGTCTTCGCTATTGTGAATAGTGCCACAATAAACATACGTGTGCATGTGTCTTTATAGCAGCATGATTTATAATCCTTTGGGTATATACCCAGTAATGGGATGGCTGGGTCATATGGTATTTCTACTTCTAGATCCTTGAGGAATCGCCATACTGTTTTCCACAATGGTTGAACCAGTTTACAATCCCACCAACAGTGTAAAAGTGTTCCTATTTCTCCACATCTTCTCCAGCGCCTGTTGTTTCCTGACTTTTTAATGATTGCCATTCTAACTGGTGTGAGATGGTATCTCATTGTGGTTTTGATTTGCATTTCTCTGATGGCGAGTGATGATGAGCATTTTTTCATGTGTCTGTTGGCTGTATGAATGTCTTCTTTTGAGAAATGTCTGTTCGTATCCTTTGCCCACTTTTTGATGGGGTTGTTTGTTTTTTTCTTGTAAATTTGTTTGAGTTCTTTGTAGGTTCTGGATATTAGCCCTTTGTCAGATGAGTAGATTGCAAAAATTTTCTCCCATTCTGTAGGTTGCCTGTTCACTCTGATGGTAGTTTCTTTTGCTGTGCAGAAGCTCTTTAGTTTAATTGGATCCCATTTGTCAATTATGGTTTTTGTTGCCATTGCTTTTGGTGTGTTAGACGTGAAGTCCTTGCCAAGGCCTATGTCCTGAATGGTATTCCCTAGGTTTTCTTCTAGGGTTTTTATGGTATTAGGTCTAAGATTTAAGTCTCTAATCCATCTTGAATTAATTTTCGTATAAGGAGTAAGGAAAGGATCCAGTTTCAGCTTTCTACTTATGGCTAGCCAATTTTCCCAGCACCACTTATTAAATAGGGAATCCTTTCCCCATTTCTTGTTTTTCTGAGGTTTGTCAAAGATCAGATGGCTGTAGATGTGTGGTACTATTTCTGAGGACTCTGTTCTGTTCCATTGGTCTATATCTCCGTTTTGGTACCAGTACCATGCTGTTTTGGTTACTGTAGCCTTGTAGTATAGTTTAAGTCAGGTAACATGATGCCTCCAGCTTTGTTCTTTTGACTTAGGATTGTCTTGGCAATGTGGGCTCTTTTTTGGGTCCATATGAACTTTAAAACAGTTTTTTCCAATTCTGTGAAGAAAGTCATTGGTAGCTTGATGGGGATGGCACTGAATGTATCAATTACCTGGGGCAGTATGGCCATTTTCACAATATTGATTCTTCCCATCCATGAGCATGGTATGTTCTTCCATTTGTTTGTGTCCTCTTTTATTTCACTGAGCAGTGGTTTGTAGTTCTCCTTGAAGAGGTCCTTTACATCCCTTGTAAGTTGGATTCCTAGGTATTTTATTCTCTTTGAAGCAATTGTGAATGGAAGTTCATTCCTGATTTGGCTCTGTGTTTGTCTGTTACTGATGTATAAGAATGCTTGTGATTTTTGCACATAAATTTTGTATCCTGAGACTTTGCTGAAGTTGCTTATCAGCTTAAGGAGATTTTGGGCTGAGATGATGGGGTTTTCTAAATATACAATCATGTCATCTGCAAAGAGGGACAATTTGACTTCTTCTTTTCCTAACTGAATACCCTTGATTTCTTTCTCTTGCCTGACTGCCCTAGCCAGAACTTCCAACAGTATGTTGAATAGGAGTGGTGAGAGAGGGCATCCCTGTCTTGTGCCAGTTTTCAAAGGGAATTTTTCCAGTTTTTGCCCATTCAGTATGATATTGGCTGTGGGTTTGTCATAAATAGCTCTTATTATTTTGAGATATGTTCCATCAATACCGAATTTATGGAGAGTTTTTAGCATGAAGGGCTGTTGAATTTTGTCAAAGGCCTTTTCTGCGTCTATTGAGATAATCATGTGGTTTTTGTCTTTGGTTCTGTTTATATGCTGGATTACGTTTATTGATTTGCATATGTTGAACCAGCTTTGCATCCCAGGGATGAAGCCCACTTGATCATGGTGGATAAGCTTTCTGATGTGCTGCTGGATTCGGTTTGCCAGTATTTTATTGAGGATTTCTGCATCAGTGTTCATCAGAGATATTGGTCTAAAATTCTCTTTTTTTGTTGTGTCTCTGCCAGGCTTTGGTATCAGGATGATGTTGGCCTCATCAAATGAGTTAGGGAGGATTCTCTCTTTTTCTATTGATCGGAATAGTTTCAGAAGGAATGGTACCAGCTCCTCCTTGTACCTCTGGTAGAATTCAGCTGTGAATCCATCTGGTCCTGGACTTTTTTTGGTTGGTAGGCTATTAATTATTGCCTCAATTTCAGAGCCTGCTATTGGTCTATTCAGGGATTCAACTTCTTCCTAGTTTAGTCTTGGGAGAGTGTAAGTGTCCAGGAAATTATCCATTTCTTCTAGGTTTTCTAGTTTATTTGCGTAGAGGTGTTTATAGTATTCTCTGATGGTAGTTTGTATTTCTGTGGGGTCGGTGGTGATATCCCCTTTATCATTTTTTATTGCGTCTATTTGATTCTTCTCTTTTTTCTTCTTTATTAGTCTTGGTAGCGGTCTATCAATTTTGTTGATCTTTTCAAAAAACCAACTCCTGGATTCATTGATTTTTTTGGACTGTTTTTGTGTCTCTATCTCCTTCATTTCTGCTCTGATCTTAGTTATTTCTTGCCTTCTGCTAGCTTTTGAATGTGTTTGCTCTTGCTTCTCTAGTTCTTTTAATTGTGATGTTAGGGTGTCAATTTTAGATCTTTCCAGCTTTCTCTTGTGGGCATTTAGTGCTATAAATTTCCCTCTACACACTGCTTTAAATGTGTCCCAGAGATTCTGGTATCTTGTATCTTTGTTCTCATTGGTTTCAAAGAACATCTTTATTTCTGCCTTCATTTCGTTGTGTTCCCAGTAGTCATTCAGGAGCAGGTTGTTCAGTTTCCATGTAGTTGAGCGGTTTTGAGTGAGTTTCTTAGTCCTGAGTTCTAGTTTGATTGCACTGTGGGCTGAGAGACAGTTTGTTATAATTTCTGTTCTTTTACATTTGCTGAGGAGTGCTTTACTTCCAACTATGTAGTCAATTTTGGAATAAGTGCGATGTGGTGCTGAGAAGAATGTATATTTTGTTGCTTTGGGGTGGAGAGTTCTGTAGATGTCTATTAGGTCCACTTGGTGCAGAGTTGAGTTCAATTCCTGGATATTCTTGTTAACTTTCTGTCTCGTTGATCTGTCTAATGTTGACAGTGGGATGTTAAAGTCTCCTATTATTATTGTATGGGGGTCTAAGTCTCTTTGTAAGTCTGTAAGGACTTGCTTTATGAATCTGGGTGCTCCTGTATTGGGTGCATATATATTTAGGATAGTTAGCTCTTCCTGATGAATTGATCCTTTTACCATTATGTAATGGCCTTCTTTGTCTCTTTTGATCTTTGATGGTTTAAAGTCTGTCTTATCAGAGACTAGGATTGCAAACCCTGCTTTTTTTTGTTCTCCATTTGCTTGGTAGATCTTCCTCCACCCCTTTATTTTGAGCCTATATGTGTCTCTGCATGTGAGATGGGTCTCCTGAATGCAGCAGACTGATGGGGCTTGACTCTTTATCCAATTTGCCAGTCTGTGTCTTTTAATTGGACCATTTAATTCATTTACATTTAAGGTTAATATTGTTATGTGTGAACTTGATCCTGTCATTGTGATATTAGCTGCTTATTTTGCTTGCTAGTTGATGAGGTTTCTTCCTACCATCGATGGTCTTTACATTTTGGCATGTTTTTGCAATGGCTGGTATAGGTTGTTCCTTTCCATGTTAGTGCTTCCTTCAGGGTCTCTTGTAGGGCAGGCCTCATGGTGACAAAATCTCTAAGCATTTGCTTGTTTGTAAAGGATTTTATTTCTCCTTCACTTATGAAACTTAGTTTGGCTGGATATGGAATTCTGGGTTTAAAATTCTTTTCTTTAAGAATGTTGAATATTGGCCCCCACTCTCTTCTGGCTTGTAGAATTTCTGCCGAGAGATCTGCTGTTAGTCTGGTGGGCTTCCCTTTGTGTGTAACCCGACCTTTCTCTCTGGCTGCCCTTAACATTTTTTCCTTCATTTCAACTTTGAATCTGGCAGTTATGTGTCTTGGAGTTGCTCTTCTCGAGGAGTATCTTTGTGGTGTTCTCTGTATTTCCTGAATTTGAATGTTGGCCTACCTTACTAGGTTGGGGAAGTTCTCCTGGATGATATCTTGAAGAGTGTTTTCCATCCTGGTTCCATTTTCCCACTTACTTTCAGGCACCCCAGTCAGACGTATATTTAGTCTTTTCACATAATCCCATATTTCCTGAAGGCTTTGTTCATTTCTTTTTCCTCTTTTTTCTTTAGACTTCTTGCTTCATTTCATTCATTTGATCCTCAATCGCTGATACTCTTTTCTTCCAGTTGATCAAGTCTATTACTGAAGCTTGTGCATTTGTCACATATTTCTCGTGTCATGGTTTTCATCTCTGTCAGTTCGTTTATGGCCTTCTCTGCATTGATTATTCTAGTTATCCATTCTTCTATTCTTTTTTCAGTATTTTTAGTTTCTTTGCTCTGGGTACGTAATTCCTCCTTTAGCTCTGAGAAGTTTGATGGACTGAAGCCATCTTCTCTTAACTCGTCAAAGTCATTCTCTGTCCAACTTTGGTCCACTGGTGGTGATGAGCTGCATTCCTTTGGAGGGGGAGATGCGCTTTTATTTTTTGAATTTCCAGCTTTTCTGCCCTGCTTTTTCCCCATCTTTGTGGTTTTATCTGCCTCTGGTCTTTGATGATGGTGACGTACTGATGGGGTTTTGGTGTGTGTGTCCCTTCTGTTTGTTAGTTTTCCTTCTAACAGTCAGGACCCTCAGCTGTAGGTCTGTTGGAGATTGCTTGAGGTCCACTCCAGACCCTGTTTGCCTGGGCATCAGCAGCAGAGGCTGCAGACGATAGAATATTGCTGAACAGCAAGTGTTCCTGTCTGATTCTTGCTCTGGAAGCTTCTTCTCACGGGTGTACCCTGCTGTGTGAGTTGTGGGATGTTGGTCTGCACCTAGTGGGGGATGTCTCCCATTTAGGCTACTCAGGGATTAGGGACCCAGTTGAGCAGACAGTCTGTCCATTCTCAGATCTCAACCTCCGTGTTGGAGATCCACTGCTGTCTTCAAAGTTGTCAGACAAGGTCATTTGCATCTGAAGAGGTTTCTGCTGCTTTTCGTTTAGCTATACCCTGTCCCCAGAGGTGGAGTCTACAGAGACAGGCAGGCCTCCTTGAGCTGCTGTGGGCTCCACCCAGTTTGAGCTTCCCAGCGGCTTTGTTTACCTACTTAAGCCTCAGCAATGGTGGGCTCCTCTCCCCCAGCCTCACTGCTGCCTTTCAGTTAGATCTCAGACTGCTGTACTAGCAATGAGGGAGGCTCCGTGGGCGTGGGACCCTCCCAGCCAGGTGTGGGATATAATCTTCTGGTGTGCCATTTGCTAAGACCGTTGGTAAAGCGCAGTATTAGGGTGGGAGTTACCCGATTTTCCAGGTGTTGTGTGTCTCAGTTCCCCCTGGCTAGGAAAAGGGATTCCCTTCCCCCTTGCGCTTCCCAGGTGAGGCGATGCCTCGCCCTGCTTCAGCTCTCGCTGATTGGGCTGCTCCAGCTGAACAGCACTGATTTTCTGGCACTCTCCAGTGAGATGAAGCTGGTACCTCAGTTGAAAATGCAGAAATCACCCGTCTGCTGTGTCGCTCACACTGGGAGCTAGAGACTGGAGCTGTTCCTATTCGGCCATCTTGCTCTGGGTCCCAACAACTAGTAGTCTTAGAGGACAATATCTTCAATGTATATCACAGACAGCATATGAATTACCTATACAATATAACAGCCTATGTATCAAAGAAGAATATGAACAGCATATACAGCGTATATAACACATGTGATATATGAAACCTCCTTTTGGTGGCAAGCAAAAGACCAACAACCTAATATGAAAACAAAATGAACCAGAACACAGCCAGTTCACATAAGGAAAAAATTGAAGAATATCTTCATTGCTTTCAAGTTTTTACAGTTTTGAATTACGTTGCGATAACATTCCTGTACAATTTTTTGTGTGTACATAAATTTTTGATGTATTTAAGTAAATACCTCGGATGACAGTTTCTAAATTATTTTGTAAAACTATGTTTAACTTTGTAAGAATTTCCAAATTCTGCCCATCAGCAAAGAATGAGAATCCATGTTACTTTGCATCCTCACTAGCACTTTGGCATTGTCAGTGTGTTGGATTTTAGTAATTTTAATAGATATGTAGAAGTACTACTGATTTATTTTCAGTTTTTTAGTGACAGATGATGTTGAGCATCTTTTCCTATGTTATTTGCCATTTTTACGGCTTCCTTGGTCAGGTAGTTCAGATATTTTCTACGTTTTTTAACTGGGTTTTTTTTTAATCATTGAGTTTTATTTTTGGAGTTTATTTATTGGAGTTTTGAAATATATTTTGGAATTTATTTGTTGAGTTTACTTTTGGAGTTCCTTGTATATTTTTTATACCAAGCCTTTATCAGATATATATATTTTGTAATATTTCCCCTCTGTGGTTTATGTTTTCATAGTCTTGGCAGTGTCTTTTGTAGAGTGAAAATTTTCATTTTAATATAGTGCAATGTATTTTTTTTCTTTCATGGATCATGTTTTTGGTGTTGAATTTAAAAAGTCATCACCATACCCAAGTCACTTAGATTTTATCCTATGGTATCTATTAGGAGTTTTTAATGTTTTGCATTAGGTCTATGATTCATTTTGTATTGGGGGAACCCGCCCCTAGTATTTCAGCATAGGTTCTTTGAATTTTCGTAAGTGTCAGCCAGCTGAGAAATAAAGAGAGACAGTAGAAAGAGAGGAATTTTATAGCTGGGCTGCTGGGGATGGCATCACATATTGGTAGGACCATGATGCCCACCTGAGCCTCAAACCAGCAAGTTTTTTATTAAGGGTTTCAAAAGGGGAGGGGGTCTAAGAACAGAGAGTTGGTTGAAAGATCACATGCTTCAAAGGGCATAAAGCAGAACAAAGATCACATGCTTCTGAGGGGACAGGACAAAGGGCAAAAGCAGAACTACTGATAAGGGTCCAACAAAGATCACAAGGCAAAAGATGAAAGTAGAACTGCTGATAAGGGTCTGTGTGTAGCGGTGCATGTATTGTCTTGATAAACATCTTAAATAACAGAAAACAGGGTTTGAGAGCAGAGAACTGGTCTGACCACAGATTTACCAGGGCAGAGTTTTTCCCCACCCTAGTAAGCCTGAGGGTACTGCAGAAGACCAGGTTGTATCTCAGTCCTTATCTCAACCGCATAAGACAGACACTCCCAGAACGGCCTTTTATAGACCTCCCCCAAGGAATGCATTCCTTTCCCAGGGTATTAATATTAATATTCCTTGCTAGAAAAATAATTTAGTGATACCTCTCCTACTTGTGTGTCCATTTATAGGCTCTCTGCAAGACGAAAAATATGGCTCTTTTTGCCCAACCGCGCAGGCAGTCAGACCTTGTGGGTGTCTTCCCTTGTTCCCTAAAAATCGCTGTTATTTTGTTCTTTTTCAAGGTGCACTGATTTCATATTGTTCAAACACACATGTTTTACAATCAATTTGTACAGTTAACCCAATTATCACAGTGGTCCTGAGGTGACGTACGTCCTCGGTTTATGAAGATAACAGGATTAAGAGATTAAAGTAAAGAGAGGCCTAAGAAATTATAAATGTATTATTTGGGAACTGATAAATGTCCATGAAATCTTGACAATTTATGTTCCTCTGCCATGGCTCCAGCCGGTCCCTCCATTCAGGGTTTCCCACAACAATTTTGATTTAATTTTTAATGAAAGTTTTAAGATCTGTGTCTATATTTATGATTTTGCATGTAGATATCTACTTGTTACAGTACTATTTGTTTAAAAGAGTATCTTCCTTCCATTGAATTGCCTTTACTCCTTTGTCAAAGATCAGTTGACTATATGTGTGGGGGTTGATTTCTGGGCTATTTTGATCTAATTCCCTATTTGTTCTTTTACTGATACCACGCTGTCTTCATACTGTCTTTACTGTCTTCACTGTCTTCATTACTGTACCTTTATAGTAAGTCTTCAAGTCATGTAGTGTCAGTTTTCCAACTTTGTTCTTTTCTTTTACATTGTATTAGGCATTCTGGACTTTTTGTCTTTTCACCGAAACTGTAGAATCTGTTGGCTTCCAAAAAATAACTTTCTGGGGTTTTAATTGGGATTACATTGAATCTATACAACAAGTTGGGAAGAACTGACATCTTAACAATATTGAGTCTTCCTTTTCATGTACGTGCAATGTCTTTCCACTTAATTAGGATTTCTATGTTTTCTTTCAAGAGACGTTTGTATTTTTCCTCCCATAAATCTTGTATATATTTTTTTAGACTTACAAGTATTTCATTTCTTTGCTAATGCAAGTGGTATTGTGTTTTAATTTCAAATTACAATTGACCATTCCTGGTACATAGGGAAGCAATTTACTTTAATATATTAACTTTATATCCTGAAGCCTTATTAGAATCGCTTACTAGTTCTAGGAGTTTATTGTTGCTTCTTTGGGGTTTTCTACATAGAAATGATGTCAGTGATATCATCTGTAAACAAAGATGGTTCGATTTCTTCCTTCTTAATCTATATAATTTTAATTTCCTTTTCTTGTCTTATTGCAGAATTTAGCACTTCCAGTATGATGTTGAATAAGAGTGATAAGAGCAGAAATCCTTGCTTTATTTTCAATTTTGGTGGAAAAGTATTTATTTTCTCAATGTTAAGTATGATGCTAGCTGTGGGTTCTTTTGTACATGGTCATTATCAAGTTGAGGAAGCTTCCCTCTGTTCCTAGTTTGTGGAGAGTTTTTTTTTTTAAATCATAAATGGGTGTTGGACTTTGACAGATTCTTTTCTGAATCTATTGACGTGATCCTATAATTTTTTTCTTTAGCCTGTTTATGTGATTGTTTACATTAACTGATTTTTGAATGTTGGTCCAACATTTTATACTTGGAATAAATCTCACTTGGTCATGGTGTATTATTTATTTTTAAAAATAAATTACAGGATTTGGTTTGCTAATATTTTGTTGAGATTTTGTGTTTATGTTCCTGATATGGATTGGTCTATAGTTTTCCTATTTAGTAATGTCCTTGTTTTTATATTAATGTTGGTTTCATAGAATGAGACGTGAAGTATTCCTTCTAATTGCTTGCTGGAAGAGATTATAGAGAATTCATATTATGTCATCCTTAAATGTTTGGTAGAATTCTTAAGTGAACCCATCTTTGCCTGGTATTTTCTGTTTTGGAAGGTTATTAATGATGGATTCAATTTCTATGATAGACATAGGGATATTCAGATTGTTTCTTCTTATGTGAGTTTTGGTAGAATGTGTTTTTCAAGGAATAGGTTCATTGCATTATAAAAATGTGATTATAGAGTTGCTCATACTATTTTTTTATTATCCTTTTAGTGTCCATAGGATTAATAGTGTTGACCACTTTTTCTTTCCTGATATTAGTTATTTGTGTCTTCTCTTTTTATTCTTGGTTAGCCTGGCCAAAGTTTTACTGATTTTCTCTGTTGATTTCCTACCTGTTTTATTGTTATTGATTTCTGCTCTAATTTTTATTATTTCTTCCTGCTTAATTTGGATTTAATTTGCTCTTTTCTTCTAGTTTCCTAAGGTGGAAGCTTAAATTATTGATTTGAGGTCTCTCTTTCTTTCTATAATATGCTTTAAATGATATACATTTCCCTCTATGCACTGTTTCATTGCATTCCACATAATTTGATTGTTTGTATTTCTTTCAAATTCAAAATTCTCTTTTGGTCCCACCAAAAAGGACATGCCACTTTGATTTTAGATGTGAATACAAGTTTGAGAAAGACAATAGGGCTGATCAGTTGTGAAAACTTTTATTTCTATAAGTTCAATGAGACCTATAAATGGTCAGTCATCCCTATAGTTTAAGAGTGAAACCTATGATTCTTTTATATTTATTTATTTTTTGAGACAGAGTCTTGGTCTGTTGCCCAGGCTGGAGTGCAGTGGCGCAATCTCACTCATTGCAAGCTCTGCCTCCCAGGTTCATGCCCTTCTCCTGCCTCAGCCTCCCGAGTAGCTGGGACTACAGGTGCCCGCCACCATGCCTGGCTAATTTTTTTTTTGTATTTTTACTAGAGACGGGGTTTCACCGTGTTAACCAGGATGGTCTCGATCTCCTGACCTCGTGATCCGCCCGCCTCAGCCTCCCAAAGTGCTGGGATTACAGGCGTAAGCCACTATGCCCAGCCAAGCCTATGATTCTTTTTTTTTTTTTTTTTTTTTTTTTTTTTTTGCCCCCCCCCCGGGTCNTTTTTTTTGAGACGGAGTCTTGCTCTGTGCCCCAGGCTGGAGTGCAGTGGCGCGATCTCGGCTCACTGCAAGCTCCGCCCCCCCGGGTTCACGCCATTCTCCTGCCTCAGCCTCCCAAGTAGCTGGGACTACAGGCGCCCACCACCTCGCCCAGCTAATTTTTTTGTATTTTTAGTAGAGACGGGGTTTCACCGTGTTAGCCAGGATAGTCTCGATCTCCTGACCTCGTGATCCGCCCGTCTCGGCCTCCCAAAGTGCTGGGATTACAGGCTTGAGCCACCGCGCCCGGCCCAAGCCTATGATTCTTAAGTTTTACATAAGCCACCTCTAGATGTATGTGCTTTCAGGCCATTGGTTTTGAGTCTCAGTCTCAGGTTGCTTTTGTGGAAATAATACTTTTAATGTCTTCACAGTTGACAGATTGTCATAATTCCTGTACAAAGCTTCTAAAAAAGCAAATAATTTTTAATAAACTAGTCATACATATATCAGAAAATAGTCTTTATCCTTATTGTAAATTTTTACAGCTTTGTTTTTAAAGATGTAAAAACCAATCTCATGCAGTATGGAAGAAACACATATAATTGGGTAATTTTCTCCAATAATTCTACATAAAATACCATTCAAGTTTAAAATTTACTTTGGAAAGAGAAGTTTCAGTTCTGAGTATCTGAGACTAGCACTAGTTAGTAGTGCTTTATTTTAGATTGTAGTAAGTAAATGTTCTCTGTTTTCACCTTTATTCCAGAAAACCACATTCTCAGCCATAGCACATCTTGAACTATCTTGATTAGTTTCAGTTGTCAGACAACCAAATGTGTAAAACACGCCGGGAAAAGCCAGTTTTTTCACTTTAGGATAATCTTTTCCTTTATGAATTTGTATAACCTCTACCATATTTGAACTTCAGATTTCTCATAGGCTGTTAAATGCATTTGGAAATGTCACTCAAATGCTTCATTAAGTAGAAAAGTGTTTGGAAAGTGATTACAATTGTGTAACTATCTGTTAGGAAGTCCTATGCCCTGTGAGATACATATGTTCAACAGAAGAACAAGATGTAGAAAGTGGCTGGAGATGGAGGACTGGTTGAAAAAAGTATGTAGTCTAAAGCTGTAACATCCTGGGTATTTGCAACTTCTCCATGAAGGCAGAAAAAATCAAAAGTATATGAAATTGTAAACACATGGAACCCCTCCACATAAGTTTAAAAAAACCCAAACCAAAAATCTGCAAACCCAAATGAACTTCCAGAGTGTGCTTGCTCGCTGGTGCTCTCTGTCTCTCTCTCTCTCTGTCTTTTTTTGAGACAGGGTCTCACTTTGTTGCCCAGGCTGGAGTCCAGTGGTGTGAACATGGCTTGCTGCAGCCTCGAACTCTCAGGCTTAAGCAGTCCTCTTGCGTCAGCCTCCCAAGAAGCTGGGACCAGAGGTGCACACCACCACATCTGGCTAACCAGAGCTCTTCCATACTCCATATTATGTCTAATTTACCCTCCATCTACTATTTTGGATCCAATTCTGCTAAACTGAATTTCATCTAGTTTGTTAACTTCCTTTCTATGTCTTTTTCATGAATATTTTAAGTGTTTGTTTACTTTTAGCTTTTTGTTTTTTAAGATGAGAAAGATACCACTTTTAATTCTTTAGGTAAGTTGTGTGTGTGTGCATGCACACTAGACTCATATTGTGTGATTTCTCTAAGGACAGCGTTGCAAAGTTTTGTTACCCATATTAATTCTGTGGAGTCACAGGAAGTACCTACTTTTTGAAAACTATTAAAAATGAGACCAAATTTTATCTCACTTCCACGTCCTAATTTTGCTCATGAAACTAATTCATCCGTAGCTCTACTGATGCCACTTAACTTGAAAAGGAAATGAAGAGTAGGCATTCACAACATGATGATTTGCCAATCAAGCCTATTTTTAGTAGTCAGTAAAAATTTCTGACTGAATATCTAGTTTAACAAAGAGTGAATGAGCTATGAAGATTGCTGAGAACAGGTAGTTTAAAATTATCAGACATAATTGGCCTCTAGTGTCTCTCTTAATGTAACGATTCTATTCTGTTATTTTATGATAGTGGTTCTCAAACTTTAGCATACATCAACGTCAACTAAGCAGTCTGTTAAAGCACAGATTGTTTGGCTTCATCTCTAGAGTTTATGACTTACAGAATAGGGTGTGGGTTGGATAATTTTCATATCTAACCAGTTCCCAGGTGATGCTGGTCTGGGACCACACTTTAAGATCTCCTATTCTAAGCAGTGAGATCAGTCTCTTCCCTGACTTCCCAGCAATAGCTAATCTGTGAAACAATTTACATTATTCTTTTTATGCTTAAAAATGTTGGTTGCTTCGTCTCTGAAAGGATTATTTTAAATATTTATTATTCCCTTTCCTGAAGATTAGAAGTTAGGGACAGGGCAGTTTTGTCACTTAGAGGTTAATCTTGAGAACACACAAAATAATTGTATCAAACACAGAAGCCATCTCTCTCATGTAGGGGACGCCTTCAATTTTATTTCAAAGGTCTCTACATTTTGTATAGCTTTATGCTTCTTTATTGTTGACAAATTAATAATCCATATTCATATAAAACAAAACTATTTAACACTATAAATGTATATCAATACCAGATTCAGCCAGAGATGCCATAATATTCCACATAGAAATTTGAAAATCCTATCAAATAACTAAATAGTCTCACTTTTATGTCTGTATTTTTGACAGAATGTTAAAAGGGAATTCTGCCTTTGGCTTTCTGAGGGTGCTTCTCCATTTTCTCAGACAGTGGTCTCAGTTGCTTTCTGTTATAAAATAACACTTCAGTAAATTTCTGTAGTGATTGCTCCTTCTACCTTTGCAGACTTCTGTTGTCTAGAGGACAGATATCAAACTCAGGGAAAATGATGGAGTAAATGTTTAATCTTAAGTGATAAATGTACTGTTTACTTACTGCTGTAGGCTATAGACATCTCTTTTTATACGAAAGAAGCCAAAAACATACCCAATTTAGAACAATTTTGTTAATCCACTCTGTAATAGTCTAATCTCTACAACTTATAAATTACAGCTTATATTGTCAGGGAAACTCTGAAATTCCTTAGGTGATAATATTTCTTTCCATGTGAAAAAGCTTGAAATAATTACAACATTAAAATTATTTTGGCTGGTCGCTGTGGCTCATGCCTGCAATCCCAGCACTTTGGGAGGCTGAGGTGGTGGATCACCTGAGGTCAGGAATTCGAGACCAGTCTGGCCAACATGGCAAAACCCCATCTCTACTAAAAATACAAAAGTTAGCTGGGCATGGTGGCACGTGCCTATAATCTCAGCTACTTGGGAGGCTGAGACAGGAGAATTGCCTGAACTCAGGAGGCGGAGGTTGCAGTGAGCCGAGATTGTGCCACTGCATCCAGCCTGGGCGACAGAGCAAGACTCCATTTCAAAAAAAAAAGAAAAAATTGAGGAGAAATAGTGCATATTTCATGTCATCTCAAAACCTTATATTTTAATAAGTTCAGGGTTTCTTTTAACAGGTTAAATACGTGTAAATAATTCAAAAATTGGATTCATTGCATTTGTACTTTTACAGGGTTCCCTGTGGTGTATTATAAAAATGGCTACAGATTTCTTTCACCCCTGAATGTGCATTACTTTATATTGTGACTTTCCATTTTCCTTCCATGAAAGGGTGGAGGCTGTTTGTTGATTCTTTGGCTCAGAACATGGCATGCAAATTACTTTGGACAATGAGGAAAATACGTCACAAGGATAGGCTTTTAAAATGCCATGGAGTGGGGCTTGCTTTTTCTGAATGTGGAACCTCAGATACATCATGTGAATGAACGTAGGCTATCCTGGTAGAAATTTAGAAGCAATGTAGAAGAGAACTGAAGCATCTTGGCTTCTCTTGAGCTATTCAGCTAGCCATGTATGTTAGACCACACTAGACCAAAGATCAGCAAACTATGGCCCGTGAGTCAAAGACAGCCCATCAGCTGCTTGTACAAATAAGGTTTCGCTGAAACACAGCCATGTCTATTTATGTACATATTGTCCATGGCTGTTTTTGCACTAAAGCAGCAGAGTTGAGTGGCTGCAAGGGAGACCCTATAGTCCATAAGGTCTCATACAGGAAACGTTTGCTGACCTCTGCTGTAGACCTTTCAGTCTCAGGTAAGCTGGCCCAAATCAGACGAACCATCCAGCCAGCCCACAAAATCATAAAAAATAATATGTGTTTGTTGCTTCAAACTGCTATGTTTTTGGGTGTGTTTTTTTTTTTAATGCAGCATAAACTGATACTAACTGAAACTAACTGATAACTAACTCTATCCCTACCACCTCAACCCCAAGTTTACTTTTATCTTTCTTAATGATGCCCATTCTCTGATGCTCTTAAACTTGAAGGTTTGGCCCATATGCTCAGTGAGTGTAAGAGGTGGAATAATCTTGGAGATTATTTCTTGGCTCCAATTTGCAGCCAAGAAAATAAAACCCAGGGAGAGTAATTTAAGGCTGCACAGATAGTAGTCTTTGCCAACTGACTGGGAATAGGCATTTCACTTCTGCAATTCAAACCTTTCTTCCTTTCCAAGTTGACTGTAAAAGCGCCTTGATTTGATTATCTGGGGAAGTGATTCAACATTTGTTTAGTTATTCTTAAGGCAACTTGAACTTCTTTTATATTATTATTTTTTTTCTAACAGGGGCATTGAAATAGGGGGATGTAATGACTTGTGGTTACTGAGAATTCTGCTACAATGGTGTTTGAGAGGACTGTTTTAGGGAAGTGACACTTTATCTTTAATCACACCGGAATGCGCAGCTTGGCCTAATGGCGATGTATAAGTTTTATTTTTTTTTTTTGACTGCTCGTTTCCCAGTTTCCCTGAGTAACTCTGATAAACCAGGTAAATTCTTTTATTAATTAGATAGATTCATTAACTGGTTTGCATTTACCTTTCTCAAAAACTTTTATTTGGATTGTATGGCAGACACTTGGAGTGCACATGGTGACAACTCTTGTCCACTTGATTTCAGCACTAATGTAGCAGACAGTTCCCTCCCCTTGTCTGTTTTCTACACCATGTACTCTGTAGGCATATTCTGTTCTGCTTTCTTGAAACCTGGACAAGCCATTCAGCTGCAAGCAGGTGCAACCTTGAAGTTCAAAGTGGTTATACACTGGGTCAATCCTTCATTAACAGAGGATGAGCGTGGATGGACAAATGACCCAGAATCCCTTTACAGGGACATTTGGAGGCTCTTTCTCTACAGTTCCTTAGAGAGTTTCCCACAGGACTCAGCTAAATGGCCAACTGCTTCATTGCACACCTTGTTAACTTCTTAACATCTTTCTCACAGGAACGGACTCCAAGATCTTATTCAGCTATTGCATCTAACTCCATGCCCAGTGTCTTTGGATGATGTATAATTTTTCTCCCTCAAGTATCAATCTGGTTCCCCATAGTTCAGGTTTATAGAGAAAATAGAACTTAATCTTCTTTTTCACAGGTACATTAATGGATTAGAAATGCTAATCCATTGGTATTGTCTATACATTCATAAAAGGGGAGAATGGAAAACACTTATTTTATTTCCCTAGAAAGGAACAGTGAAGACTTTTGCTGATTAAGGAATGAAACATGAAAGGCCAGAGGAAGGAGGGGTGGTTCTGGAGGAAGGAAAGAAGGACAAAAGAATGGCTAATGTGTAAACAACCAATGAGGTCTGCTGATATACCACAAAAGTATTTTCTATTTTGTTCTATTGAGATTTAAAAAAATCTGATTTGTATCAAATGACTTTTCAGCATCTCTCAAGATAATCCTATGCTTTCTATTTTACTTATTAATACATTTATTGGTAGATATATTAATATAAAACTAGTAACAAGCTATTCATTATATATTATATTTTTATACATTTCTGATTTGATTTGTAAGGTATTTATTTAGTCTGTTTGATTGTATTATATGTCAAATTAATCTGATTTTTTTTGTCTGTTTGCTTATTGCCTGCTAATCTTATTTTCCAGATGGGTTGAGCTGTATAATAAGAATTCGGGTGCTTCCCATTTTGTCTATTCCTGAAATATTTTAAACAGTATGGACATTGTCTAGTTTTTATATCTTTAAAAGAACTCAACAGCAGTACAATTTCATCCCAATGTTTTTGTAGAGATTATTTTTAATAACCCAGAAATTAAGCCCAGTACCCAATAGTGATCTTTTCTGTTCTTCTCCCTCCTCCCACACCCCACCCTTAAGTAGACCCTAATGTCTGTTGTTTCTATCTTTGTGTTCCTAAGTTCTCATCATTTAGCTGCCAGTAATAAGTGAGAACATATGGTATTTGGTTTTCTGCCATTTGGATATTTCAAATGATATTGTATCATGATATTCTTCAGCAACTTGCTTTTGATTATGTGACTTTGGCTTGGCCAATTAAATCCTCCCCTCTTGGGTGTAGTATATGATTTTCCTCATTCCTTAAATGATTTCATGATAGTCTGTTTGTTGTTTAATTTGGTTAAATATTTTCCTTTTTTTAAAGTTATACTTTAAGTTCTGGGGTACATGTGCACAATGTGCAGGTTTGTTACATAGGTATACATGTGCCATGGTGATTTGCTACACCCATCAACCCGTCATCTACATTAGGTACTTCTCCTAATGCTATCCTTCCCCTATCCCCTACCCCCTGACAGGCCCAGTGTGTGATGTTCCCCTCCCTGTGTCCATGTGTTCTCATTGTTCAACTTCCACTTATGAATGAGAACATGCTGTGTTTTGTTTTCTGTTTTTGTGTTAGTTTACTAAGAATAATGGTTTCCAGCTTCATCCATGTCCCTGCAAAGGACATGAACTCATTTTTTTATGGCTGTATAGTATTCCATGGTGTATAGGTGCCACATTTTCTTTATCCGGTCTATCAGTGATGGACATTTCAGTTGGTTCTAAGTCTTTGCTCTTGTGATTAGTGCCACAATAAACATACATGTGCGTGTATCATTATAGTAGCATGATTTATAATCCTTTGGGTATATACCCCGTAATGGGATTGCTGGCCAAATGGTATTTCTAGTTCTAGATCCTTAAGGAATTGCCACGCTGTTTTCCACAATGGTTGAACTAACTTACACTTCTACCCACTGAGTAAAAGCATTCCTAGTTCTCCACATCCTCTCCAGCATCTGTTTTTTTCTGACTTTTTAATGATCGCCATTCTAACTGGCATGAGATGGTATCTCACTGTGGTTTTGATTTGCCTTTCTCTAATGACCAGTGATGATGAGCTTTTTTTCATATGTTTGTTGGCCACATAAATGTCTTCTTTGGAGAAGTATCTTTTCATATCTTTTGCCCACTTTTTGATGGGGTTTTTTTTCTCTTGTAAATTTGTTTAAGTTCTAAAAGCCAAAATTAGCAAATGGGATCCAATTAAACTAAAGAGTTTCTGCACAGCAAAAGAAACTATCATCAGAGTGAACAGTCAACCTATAGAATCAGAGAAAATTTTTGCAACCTACCGATCTGACAAAGGTTAATATCCAGAATATTTTCATTTTAAAGGACAAAGATTTCTTTCTATGACAACTAGGATGTCAGTGGAAACTTCGTGTTTGTGCTGGTACTAATTTCTAATATTTCTGTGGAATAGTATCTCAGAAGCAGACTGGCTGGCTTAAAGTTCATTCACATATAAAGTTTTATATTTCTTCCTAGCTAAATTGCCAATTTATATTATTTGTCCATTTTTTTTTCTATTGAGATGCTTGTCTTTTTCTTATAATTTTATAGGAACTTTTAATGTAATACAGATATTACTTACTTGCTTTATAGAGTGCATATAGCTTCAGTGTTTTTGTAAATTTTAACCTTTGCTTATGGTATTTGTGTTTAACTGAATTTTAAATTTGGTGACCTTAGTTTTTATGGTTCTTATCTTGCTTATAAAGTTCTTCACCTAAATCTTATAAATTATTACTGTATTTGTTGGAATATTTGTTTTGTATTCACTACTTAGAACTTATGTTTAAGTGAGTACAACTTATTTTTTCTTAAATAGCCAATTGTCTGATAGCATTTACTGAATGGCTTTCTATTTCTTTATTGATAATAATTTATATATCACATTCTCAATGAATGTGAAATTATAAGCATGTGTTCATTTTTATGCTTATTTCTGAATTAACAATAGGCCATTTTAATTACTGAGTCTTTTTTGTTAAAGTTTTGAGATTCTTTACTATTTTTGTTTCAAAAATGTATGGGTTTTCCTTGAGTACTTAGTTTCCCTCATGAACTTTAAAATCAGTATGCTATTCCCCAGTCAAAAAATAAATATGTATTAGAAATTGGATTGAGATTGTATTTACTATAAAGATTTGGAGGATTTGTTCTAGCCAGTTTCAGACTGTTATTACAGCATAAATAGCTGGTCTCTTTGAAATGCATTAAAATACTGGTTAAAATAAATAACTACATGAAACCAGAGTGTTATTAAAGTTTACCTATGAATGTATGCAAATTGCACAAGCAAAATAACTATTAAAAAATAAATATATGGTATCTCTTTACCTTCTGCAAGATTAATTTTGATCCTGAATACTATAGAACTGATGAGGAGAATGATAATTTTAAGCTTGGCTTCATTTTGATTCCATAGTTTGGCGTTTATACATCTGGAGCCTACTGTCACCAGTATGTTTCTATAAGACTGAGAATGTAAATGAAAACTCAAAATTCCATTTCTGTGGATGCATGTTAGTATTGCTTTTTTTCTGTGTTAATAAAAAATGTCAATATATAAGGTTAGTTACATATTTATTATGTATCAAATTATTTTATTGACAGTATAGACTTGTTAAGTACATATTACAATGTAATTCAGTGGGTTGGCTATAATTTTTTGCCACTTACTCTATGCATAGTTTAAAGGAAGTTATCTCTTACTTCCTAAGGTTAATTACTATTAATATTGACTGTTATATTTTCAGATAGCTTTCTTTTAATTTACATGTGTATGCATAATATGTCTGTATTTCTCAAACACAATGTTATTTGAATGTATATATGGTGTGCCACCTTAATTATTTTACTTATATTTTGGGAGAATTTTTTATGTTAGAACACTAAGCCTTCCATTTTCTTTTTAACATCTAAATATAATTCCACATAGTAGATCATCATAATATATACAGTTTTTTAAATTGAGTCACTTATCTTTTTATTGTTATAAGCAATGCTTTAATAAATGCTTTTGTACACATATTCAGGTATTTCAGAGGGATAAATTTATAGCAGTGACATCGTTGGATCTATGTTTGTGCACATTTTAATGTTCTCCAAAATGGTTGTGATATTTTATATTCTTGTCAGTAGTATAAAGACATGACAACAGTAAATTTTATCAGTTATTAAAATTTATGCTAGGCTGATGATAAATTTGAATTCCTATGATTCCTAAAGATTTTATCATTTCAAATGTTTACTTGAAATTTGTATTTCTTCTGTTAATTTCTTGTTCATATATCCCAGAGACATTATATTTATTTAAAAATAACTTATAGACATTCTCTATACAGTATAATTAAGGGATTTTTGTGATTCAAAATTTGGCTTTTTAAAAGTCAAATTAGAAATTTTTATGGTATTGGGATTTAGTTGTTTAAGGCCTTTCCTATCAAAATATAATTTCCTAGATTTTCTTCTAAAAGTTTGTATTTTTATTGTTTACATTCAGATATTTATTTATCATTATTATTTTTTGAGTCAGGGTCTCACTGTCATCCAAGCTGCAATACAGTTGCAAGATCATGGCTCACTGTAGCCTCAAACTCCTGGGGCTCATGTGATCCTCCCACCTCAGCCTCCTGAGTAGTTAGGATTACAAGTACACGCTATCATGACTTACTAATTAGATTTTCTTTTTTGTAGAGATAGGTTCTCACTGTGTTGCCCTGGTTGTTTCTGAACTCATGGGCTCAAGCAATCCTCCTGTCCTGGCCTGTCAAAGTACTGGGATTACAGGTGTGAGCCACCACTCCCAGACCATTTAGATCCTTAACATGGCAGGAATTTATTTTTCTATATGAGTGATATAGAGATCTGTCTTTAGTTTTTCAAGTGTATAGCTGACTATTTTAATGCAATCTTCCCCAGTTATCTGAAATAGCACTGTGATCATGTATTAATTCCTTGTATGTGCATAGGCCTGTTTTGTACTGTTTAGGGTGATTTATCTATTTCACCCTTCTTTGGGGTTCCCAAACTTGCTGTTATGTTTTGGTATTTGAGCAGTCAAGTGAATCATTCTTTACTCTTTTCTATTTCTTTAAGATTTTATTGCCTATTTTTCCCATTTACTTTTTCAATTGAATGTAGAATAACTTTGTAAAGTTCTATAAAATTTAAGTTTGCATTTGATGAAAATTACATTGGTTTGATAGATTTATTTGAGAAAAATAAATAGGCTTATGGTACTTTTCCCTTCAATCCAAAACATGGTGTTCCTCTCTCTGTGTTCTGGTCTCATGTTACGCCCATGAACAAGGTTTAAAATATAATAACTTTGTTTATGTATCTCTTGAATATTCTCATGTTAATTCTTAGGTCTGTGCTAGTTTTCGTTACTCTTATAAACTGAATCTTTCTTAAAGTAAAAAGAGTGCTTCAGCCAAAAATTGTTGTCCATTTGCTGAAATATTCAACGGCTGTTATGTCTCGTTTGCCAGTCTCAGAATACATTTTAAGGTGGAAGTGGTTTTGAAAATTGTTTAAAAATCAAGGATCTAGTATTTCATTTTTCTGTGATCAAAAAATCCTGTTTGATACTTGTTTGAAACTGTCAATATATGTCATTGTCATTCCCTGTTTATTCAATCTTCTTGTTCTGTATTCCATGTTTTGTCTGTTATTGGCATTCATCAGAAGTCATGAACTTTCCATGCATCTCTCAATTTATCTCCATCCTTTGGGGGAAAGAAACTCATCATACAGAGTACAGTAATTTTATTGTACTTAGGAACATCTTACTTCTTTGAATGTCTTATTAGAGTTCAAGAGTGCGGACTATAAGAAAAATCTGACTTGAATAATCATAATTTTCCCAACCCTTTTTAGTGTGTCCTCTCAAATGTGTCACCACCAGTGCAGTGTTTGTGGCATAATAGTTGTAAACAGTTGTTTATTTGTAAAAACATTTTAATCTAAAATTTTTTTGGCATCTTGTGTATCTTATCAATATACGTTCTATGTTGTGGTATTTCTAAAATCTTGGACATAGTTATTCTGGGCACAGTTATTTCTTGGGTACAACCTAGAAAGTAGCATTTAGATATTTCAAATCTGATGACTAAATGGCACAAGTAAAATTGAAGCCAGGAGTTCTACTAAATTTAGCCTTAAGTTTACCTAAATTTAGTATAATTTAGTATTACATCGGCTGTTATTGGCACTTAGGTTTCTTATGCCTTATATTCTTAGCCACTAGTATATAAACACCAAAATTAACAAATGGGATCTAATTAAACTAAAGAGTTTCTGCATAGCAAAAGAAACTATCATTTTTTGATATAAAAATTTTATATCAATTTTTAAAAATATAAAAACAAGAACTCGTGTTTTCAAGCACTTAATCAATTCGAGGTACATTTAATTCCTAATTCAACACTATTCTGCCTTTTTTTTTTTTGAGGGTCTTTGTCACCCAGGCTGGAGTGCAGTGGCATGATTTCAGCTTACTGCAACTTCCACCTCCCAGGTTCAAGCATTTCTCTTGCCTCAGCCTCCTGAGTAGCTGAGATTGCAGGCTTGCACCACCATGCCCAGCTAATTTTTGTATTTTTAGTGATGATGGGGTTTTGCCATGTTTCTCCAACTCCTGACCTGAGGTGATCCACCTGCCTCGGCCTCCCAGAGTGTTGAGTTTACAGGTGTGAGCCACCACACCTGGCCTATTTTCTGACATTCTAAGAGTGGTACAATGTAGAATCTTTAAAAGTGTGGATAATGCATTTCCATTTTTAGTCCTTAAGGGAACACCCATAGCGAAAGGGTAGTTTCCCTCGATTATGAAACATTAGGTTGTGATGTTATATGCAGAAATTTTGTTTAATGATAAACATAACAGCTTGGGATTTGACATGGTGACAATGGTTAGAAAAGTGAGGCTTAAGTGCTTTTCAAGCTGTGCTCGCTTCATTCATGCAGAATTGCTGTCTTTGCTGACTTCTGGTTTCTTGCTTAGGCGCTGACAAGAGAAAGTATCTGTCTGTAGTTTCTAATACTAGTGTTAGTCTAATCATAAAACCAGCACACCTTTGTCTCATATAACACAGTTACTAATCAGCTCCCCAGTGTCTCCTGCAGAAAGAATAAAAGGAAGTATTTTAAAAATTACATGTTCTATAAATATATTCTTATTGCCCACTCTTAGAGTTTTCATTTGTTGAGCATCAGTGTACCAGATAATTTACAGACTTCTACAATCTTCATAATTATGGTATAGGATAAATTTTGTTATCCCTATTTTACAGAAATTACTCTTTTTTGTAGTCTTATGTGAAAATTATAGAACAGTTTTGGGACTCTGCACAATGTTATGTCCTTCCACAGAGAATTTGCCTTTGATTCTGGTATGCAGGTAGTCTGGGGAAGAACAATTCAATCTCTTCAGAGATTAAGTTGATTTGCAGCTCTATTTTAAGTTTTTAGAAGAGCTGTTCTATTTCTAGTTGCCCTTGATCCAGTAGCATATCCCTTTGTGAGTCCCAGGTGAAAGTTAGGAGTGTTTACTAAGCTCTTTCCCTCTCCAGTTTTTGTTTTCCCAGTCCCATGAACCACTGAACTCCCTGCTGAACTCTGCTCAACTTTTCAGCCTTTGAATTGCTGCTTCCTGTGTGGCTTTTTAGTCTCTCAGCCAGCACTTTTAAAAAAAGTCTATGTGTATAAATAGAACTACCATGTGACCCAGCAATCCCACTACTGGGTATTTGTCCAGAGCAAAGGAAATCAGTCTATCAGAGATATTTGCACCCCTGTGTTTACTGCAGCACTATTCACAATAGTCAAGATTTGAAATCAGCCCAGGTATACAATATCAGAGAATGGGTAAAGAAAATATAATATATATACAAAGTGGAATATCATTCAACCATAAAAAGAATGGAATCCTGTCATTTCTGTCATCCATGGTAACAGGGATGGAATTGGAGGACATTACGTTGAGTGACATAAGCCAGTCCTGGGAAGATAAATACAGCATGTTCTCACTCATTTGTGGAAGCTAAGAAAGTTGATCTCATGGAAGTAAAAAGTAGCACAGAGGATACTAGAGGCTGGGAAGTGAGAGGGGAGGGGGAACATAGGGAGAGATTTGTTAAAAGATACAAAATTATAGCTAGTTAGGAGGAATAAGTTCTAGTGCCCCATAACACTGAAGGATGGCTGTAGTTAATGATATATATATTTTCAAATAGCTAGAAGAGGATATTGGATGTTCTCAAAGCAAATAAATAGTAAGTATTTGAACAATAGATAGGCTAATTACCCTGATTTGATCACTATACATTTTATGTATCAAAAAATCACTATGTATGCCATAAATATGTACCATTATTATGTGTCAATTAAAAAATAGAATTTTTTTAAAAAGTCAAATGACTTGAGGAAAAATATGATGATGAATTTGGGAGTTACCTCTCTGTACTTCCCTTCTCTCAGGGATGTTAACTGTCAAGTCCTTGAAACTTTGGTTGCACATTGCCTTCAGGTTTTAAATTAATTAGTTAATATTTTTTATATCCAGGATTTCTAGCTGTTTTCAGCAACAGATGGCTGATTGCAGGTAGTCCTCTATAACTGTAAGTGGAAGTCTTTCCTGGAGTCCTTCTGGAAGCTTGAGTTTGTTCTGGAAACAATTTCCAGTATTATTTTGAATCACATTGATTTCGTTATTACCTGTATTCTACCAATAACAATGCACAGTCCATGAAAGCTGGAAGTATGTAGTGCTTCTACAGTGTTTCTCTTACAGGGTAAGCTTTGTCCATCTGACGGGCAGTTGACAGGTACCCACTTCCAAAGCTGCTGCTGCTAATGTATAACTAGAAGAATGACACACAGTAAGATAAGGTGATAAGAATTCAGGAGCATTTCCTAACCCATCTTCTGGTTATAATTTAGAATATACTAGATCTTTAAAAAATTAAAAAAAATTTTTTTGGAGAGACGGAGTTTTGCCATGTTGTCCAGATGCAGTATTTCGAGCCTATCGTGTGTATAACATAAAGACAATTAGAAAATTTGACAAACCATCCCATATTAGATAATCCCTTGTCATGAATTGCGTCACCCTGACTGACATTTTTCTCAGTAGGTAAGCCATGAGGCACTAGATGAAACATGATGATTAACAAGGATATGTATTAGAATCACTTGGAGGGTTTGGACAATAGATCATGCTTCAGGTCCCATCTGGGGAGATTCTGATTGAATTGATCTGGGGTGAGATACAAATGTCTTCCGCTTCGTATTCCTGATCCTCTGAATCCTACTTAGTCAAGGTGTCCTCTTCTCTGTAATATTTTCTTTTACGTCTCTGGACTGTATTTTTTCCAAGTTTACAATACTCCCAGGGCTCTTATGTATATACTCATTTCTTATTAAATCATCTTTTTTCCCCTTAATTCAACTTTTAATGTTTTTACATTTTTCATTCATTTATATTCAGTCATATATCCTGACTGATGTTTAGCGTACTTTATAATATTATCATTATAGATTTTCTTGTGTCATTCATAATCAAATCATATGGTCTTACCTCACCACCTTTGATTAGGGACTATATCTCATATTTATTTTGTAAAACGATAGACACAGCCCTGTCCCTGGTAAAGAGAACATTCTTAAAGATGGAAAACAAGCAAAACAAACAATATCATCCAGGGAAAGTGCTACTTTTATGTAAGAAAATACTTTGATAGGGCCGGGCGTGGTGGCTCAAGCCTGTAATCCCAGCACTTTGGGAGGCTGAGACGGGCGTATCACGAGGTCAGGAGATTGAGACCATCCTGGCTAACACGGTGAAACCCCGTCTCTACTAAAAAATTACAAAAAACTTAGCCAGGCCAGGTGGTGGGTGCCTGTAGTCTCAGCTACTCGGGAGGCTGAGGCAGGAGAATGGCGTGGACCCGGGAGGCGGAGCTTGCAGTGATCTGAGATCCGGCCACTGCACTCCAGCCTGGGCGACAGAGTGAGACTCCGTCTCAAAAAAAAAAAAAAAAGAAAAAGAAAATACTTTGATAAGCCACTTATAATTGAATGTAAGTATTTGATGGTGGGCCACTAAGGCTGAAGACTACACCTGAGACAGTCAGTGCAATTGCTAAATGTCTTTATTTTTATTTTTAGAGATAGGGTCTCATTCTGTCATCCAGGCTGGAGTGCAATGGCACAGTCTTGGCTCACTGCAGCCTCGACCTCCTGGGCTCAATCGATCTGATCACCTCAGCCTCTCTAGTAGCTGAGACCATAGGTGCATGCCACCACACCTGGTTAATATTTGTATTTTTTTTTTTTTTTTGAGCAATGAGTTTTCATCATGTTGCTTAGGCTGACCTTGAACTCCTGGGCTTAAGCGATCTGCCCACCTCGGCCTCTCAAAGTGCTCGGGTTACAGGTGTGAGCCACTGCACCCAGCCTTCATTACTTCAGAATGAAGAGAAATGCAGGGGTGATGGGAAAGCAAAGACTAGATAAGATAGAAGGAAACTGAGAGAGAAAACAAGACAGTGGGGTGTGGCTGAGCAACCAGCTTAGGTGGCTGGAGAAATTTTAATAAAAGGGCATCCTTATTCAATTTTAAGTTATCTTGCTACACTTAAAAAGTAATAAACTCTCTGTTTCACCTAAGAAATTGGTAAAGAAGTTTGCTATACATTACCCTGTAAAACCTACCATTTAGTTTAGTTTTTTCTTTATTTCTATTTGAATGAAACATGGGCAAGTGAATGCAGTAGACAGGATGCTGCTTGAACTGAGCTAATTCAGTGAAAGCCACACCTGACCACTTGTCAGCCCCTGTGTAGACATCTCAGGTATGCAATATAATATGGATAATTCAAGTCAATTTCATTTAAATATTATTTAAGCTTTAAGAATTAAGATCTTAAACTACTGCGTGGGCTATAGAAATAATGGCTTTTTCTTAGCTGGTGTAAGGAGCATGTGTATATGTTTATGGCAGACTGCCTGGTATTAAATCCTGGATCCACTGTATTACTTTGGGAAAGTTACCCAGTTTATTTCTGCCTCAGATTTCTTAACAATGGAGGTAATAATAGTCCCAACCTCAGAAGGTTGCAGTGAAGATAAAAATGAGTTAAGACACTTAAATCCTTTAGCCAAGTCCCTGGCACATGCAGGAATGCACACAGTGTTAACAACCATCATCATTTTACTGCTATGGTGTAGTTCTCAAGCCTGCTTTGCATCAGAGTCACCTGCGGTATCTGAAAAAATGTACATCCTCAGGATCTAGCCCATACCGATTAAGCAAAATTTCTGGCACTGGAAAGTGGGCATGCATAGAAAAAAAACCACAGGGATCTGGAGAGGCAGTCAGTTCTGCAAAGCACTTCTGGGATATGTTTGTAGGTAGAAAAATGTGAAGATAAGTGTGAATGGCGATCTCCTATAGAAATTAGATGACTAGAGACACATAATTCAAGCTACCAATCCCTGAACTTGTTAATGTCAAAATGAGTATTTTCTAAAAGCCTTGGGCTGTCAAATGGAGATGTGAGAAACCAGCTGTTGAATACCTTTCTGGGTCTAGCTGGAACCCAACCTTGAGGAAAGAATGTTTGTCATTCCGGGTGGCTCTTATTGAAAGAAAATAGCATTTTTCTCTCTGCTTTGAGAATGAATTCAAGGATTCAGAGAACATAATTGGCATCTGTGATGATGAAGGTTTACATGACAATTACGAGCTGTCTTTTTTTCTTCAGTGTGAACCCAACTGTTATTGCTTTATAGGATTTTGCATGTTACAAGACTAGAGTGACAGTAGCAATTATGTTGTGACCTTCAGAAGGAGGTAGACTTTTTCAGATAGTTGTGATTTTCTGGAATCCCTCTTGCCTGACACTTACTACTACTGGCCACTATTTGTGTTGCTCAGTCTGACACCTGATCACATGTAAGGGCTTGTAAGTTCGTGCTCAGATTCTTCAATGGTTCTTTATGATTGTGTTTCCAGGATAATAAAGATGAAACTTATTGGCTGCCATTCAAGATTGCCTAGTGTGAGTCTTAGTTACTGTACTCTTACTTTAGCCAGTTGAGCTTATTTCTGGTATACCAAACATTTGGAAGATAGAGATGATGTGATTGTTACACTTAGCCCAGCAGACTCAGCTCTTCTCTCCTGACCTTCCCCCTGCAGCCTAATGATAGGCCAGTGATAGTAATAAGAATGCAAAAACTTGTCTTAATAATACAGATTTTAGGCATAGCCATATACTCCAGTATCTATCAAATTATTGTTTAGAGGAGGTCAGAAGACTTTAATGATTAAAACCATGTACTTTGGAGATAGATTTTCCTTCAGGATGTTCCTTAACCTCTTTATGCTTCTACCTGTAAAATGGGGATAAATCATAGTAAGTAATTCATATATACAGGAGAAGGAATTGAGTTTTATTTTTCTTTCTATTTTATTTTGTTTATTTAGTTCTATTTTAATTTTATTCTGTTTTACTTACAGAACAGTGCCTGGCACATAGTCTTATATTGGTGTTTGTTAGAGGGGAAAAAAAGTTACAGTGGTGGAAGTTCTTAGCACATTGGAGGCTTCCAAGCACGGCTTCCTGTCCTGATTCTTGCCTAGTATTGAGATGTTAGACTTTGATCTTAATATTTGACTTATTCTTTATCATATTGATTACATCCTGGGTTTGTCAAAAGTGAAAGGAATAATTGTAAACCTTGTTATTTTAACCAGTATTTTTTTTTAACTTTTATCTAAAAGGGCATTTTTTACAACTGGTCTATTATAATTTTTCTAGAGTATAAGCAAGTCCCACTTGAATATTCCCTCTTTGCTACTTTCTGGAGGAATTTTGGGTTTCATAATCTGGTTTCTGAAATACAGCAAAGAAAAGGAAAACTAGAGTCTTATGCTCTGCTGGTGTGTCCTTAATCTTTCTGTCTCTCCTCAATTCCTGTGTTTGGGTCATTTTATAGTTTCTGCAGAACTAGAACTTTGCTGCTTAAAATCATCCCTGGACTGTCATTGGCCAGCCCAAGCGTGCTGTTGGTTCTTGATATGGTTTGGCTGTGTCTCCACTCAAATCTCATCTTGAATTCCCACATGTTGTGAGAAGGATCCAGTGGGAGGTAATTGAGGCATGGGGGCAGGTCTTTCCTGTGCTGTTCTCATGATAGTGAATAAGTCTCACAAGATCTGATGGTTCTATAAGGAGGAGTTTCCCTGCACAAGCTCTTTCTCTTTGCCTGCTGCCATCTATGTAAGATGTGACTTGCTTGCTCCTCCTTGCCTTCTACCATAATTTTGAGGCTTCCTCAGCCACATGAAACTATAAGTCCATTAAACCTCTTTCTTTTGCAAATGGCCAAGTCTTGGGTATGTCTTTATCAGCAGCAGGAAATGGACTAATACAGTTCTCCACTCGTATTTCTACACTCCTATTTCCTTACTACATTAGTGCCGGCCATCAGACTTCCAGACACTATGGCCTGCTGGAGGAGAGAGGACTTTCTCTCCTACTAAAGAATGCACCTCTGCCTGTGCCCATGACTGGCCCAAAGTGCTTGAGAAATGACATTGCCCAACCAATGACTAATAAATATACCATGTTCCTTCCTTCTCAGGTTAAATCTAGGGCTTTTCCAGTGGGATTGAGCTCTAGAAACTCTCTGTATTGAATGCCTCCCCTTCCTTCACCGACTTCTCCACTCCCTAACTGGTGTTCTTTCCCTCCCCAAGTAAAAGACTTGGGCTCCAATACTTATATCAGCTTCTGCTTCCAGGGGAACCCATGCTTAGGCCTACAGGTTCTTCCATTGTATAAAGATTGGACTGATAAAGTCCAATTTGATCTGTTCTGCAGGTGCAGCAGGTACTGGGGACTATTTGCCACCATTACAGCATTAGTTGGTGCTATAGACTGAATGTGAGTGTCTCCTGAAATTCATATGTTGAAACCCTAATCCCCAATGTGATGGTACTTGGAAGTGGGGTATTGGGAGGTAATTAGGTCATGAGGGTTGAGCCCTCATGGAGGGATTAGTGCCTTTGGAGGAAGACGAAAAGATGAGAACCTCCTTCCCCCGCGCCCCCTGCCAATCTCTGTGCATGCACCAAGCAAAGGTCCTGTGAGTTCATACCAGGGAAAGGCCCTCACCAGACACCAAATCTGCCAGCACTCTGGGCTTGAACTTCCCAGCCTCTAGAACTATGAGAAATAAATTTCTATTGTTTAAGCCACCCAATTTAGAGTATCTTGTTATAGCAGTCTGGAATGACTAAATCAGTTGGTGACAGAAGTGATATGAGAGGTAACATAAAGTAAAGAGTTTTTATACCATGTAAAGAACAAAAGTACCTAAAGGGCTCACACCTGTAATCCCAGCACTTTGGGAGGCCAAGGCAGGTGAATCACCTGAGGTCAGGAGTTCAAGACCAGCCTGGCCAAAATGATGAAACCCCATCTCTAATAAAAATACAAAAAATTAGTTGAGTGTGGTGGTGTATGCCTGTAATCCCAGCTATTTGGGAGGGTGAGGCAGGAGAATCTCCTGAACCCAGGAGGCAGAGGTTGCAGTGAGCTGAGATTGTGCCACTGTACTCCAGCCTGGGTGACAGAGAGAGACTCTGTCTCAAAAGAAAAAAAAAGTGCCTAAGGGATAAATACTTCCTTGCTTTTTTATTTTGAGGCCTCTTCCTAGTTTTACTATGGATCAAGTATCAGGACTGCTTCACAGAATACATAGAGCAAATTACTAGAAATAGATGCTGAATAGATGTGCCATTCTAGGTCTTTAAAAATGACATATATCAGCCCTATGTATATGAGGACTAAGCAACTGAAAAATTCCTTGCAGACTACTATATACATGTCTTAAATCCCCTCCTCTGTTGCCCCATCAACCCTTCAATGAGTCTCTATTTCCCACTCTTTGTGGACATTCAGAGACTATATTTGGACCCCTTCCCATAGATACAAACCTATTTTGTCTGTTACTACCTCCTATATATGCTTGACGTCAGTGAATTTGTTGCATTCATTTTTTTCCCCCAAATACAGGATGTTCATTTTTGGATGTGGCTATGTTTCCTCCTGTTTTTCCCACCTGGATTTTTTTCTCATTCTTCTCTGTTGAACAAAATTCTATTCTCTACTCAGACTGCGTCCACTGGGATAAATTTTAATTAGAAATAGCAGAAAACTCAACTGATAGTGGTAAAATGAGTAAGAGGTTTATTTATGTCATACAACAAGAAATTTGGAAGTAGGATATCTTAGGCTAATTGAACAGTATAATAGCTTCATACCTCGGTTCCTTTTGTGCTGAAATTGTGTTTTTTATGGCCATGGTTCCAAAAGACTCTTGTACCTCTAGGCATTGTATCCATGTTCCAGGCAGAAGAAAGGGAAAGAATAAATGGCAAAAGCTAAATGCCAAAATGTATACCTTTTGCATTTTAGAAAACCTATCTAATTACTTCTGGTTAAGTTTCACTGGTTGGAAGTGAGTTTCATGGCTAAACCCAGCTGTGAGGGATTCTGGAAGGATATTTTAACACTCTAGGCTCCATTTCAGAGAAAATTCAGGGAAAACAAACTTATGAAAGATTTTTGCATAGCTGATTCACATCATCCAAACATTTAACTTTTTAAATTCCATGAACTCCAGCAACATTTACTGATGGCAACCGTTTTGTTTTTGTAATTTAACGCATGATGTTACAGATGAAAAAATATTATAGATATATGTTTTAGCTTTTTGACTGGATTTGAAAAAAATGTGAATTTCATCTTGTCATATGACTAGCAACTACTACTTACAAGTTTCTTGAAAATAAACATATCCATTGAGGATGAATTAAGCAAATGAAGAGAAACGGTTGCAAACCGGACTGGCTAGATCCATGATCATGATTTCACTGGCTCTTCCTCCTTCTTGCTGATACTAGGTAAGCCCCAGATTTCATGGATCTGGTCAAATCCATGTGCCAAGAGGTCAAAGTCAAGTGCTGAGAGCTGAAGAGGAGATGTGAATAAAAAGCCTATAGGAAAATGAGTATAGGTTGTTTTTCGAAATCCTACTTTATGTCAGTTGTGCATAAAGAAACAGTGTTGATGTAATTCTCGTTAGACAGTGAAGGAAGTCTGTTGGTGGGCATTCAAAGAAGTCAAACAACTTGCATTAGATAATATAATGGCAGAAAATGAAGCTGAGATTGTCTGACAGGTATATATTCAAAGTTAACTTCTTTCTACTGTTTCAGGATAAAAAACTAAGGGAAATTATGTGGGTCAAAGGTTTAGCCAACAGCCAGAATTATTTTTCTCAAATCACTTTTGGAAGGACATTAATTCAGAGTTCATCAAGGTTAATCACTTCTGACTATAAAGTAAATATCTAGGCAATTTCTAGCAACGGCAACATATTGGGGTCTTAAAACGATTTTGTTTTACGGTGGAGCTAGATCGTTTCAGAATCAATTTGAGCAAGTGAAATGAAGGGCTGAAAAAATACAGCTTTATAAATAATGGAAGTCTTGACATTCTTTAATACTACAGGACAAATAGCTCCACACTCTAATTACTGTTGTATGGTGTTTGAATATCTTTGGTGATGTTAATTAAAGAGTGACTCTTGCATATTTTGCTCAAAATATCCATGCATCACTTTCATACTGCTAAATTCTTTCAAAAACCCATGCCAATAACTGGGAAGAAACAAAGGCCAGACTACATTTATTTTCAGGCTCTTTATCTCAGTTATTTGTATTAAGAGGCTGCAAAACTGGATATTATTTATGCTGGAAGAGAGAATGGAAGGGTATCCTAAATGTCAGTATTGGAGCTTTTTGTTCACTTAAGTTCTTAGGTGCAGGTGATGAAGTATTATATTTTAGGGGCTTTTCATCTTTTCCTTGTGGGTTTTTTCTTTGTCTGATATTATAATCTTGAACACTTATGAAGAAGATATTACACTACTTTTCCTGGTCAAATTACAATAAACCTAATAGAATGGAAATTTTACTGTTTAAGGATTAGTGTAGTGGTTTCTAGCTTTTTCAGCTATGAGAAATTCTTTTTAAAGTAAGAAACAAATTAATGGAAACATTCACATTTTATTACTTAATAGTATTTTTCATGGTGGTTGACATAACAAAAATACTATGAAAATATGTTCACATAACTTGTAATTTGTTAATCAGTAAAATCTGCATAAATTTGAAATGTAATAACAAGTATATGTGTAAGACACATTATTTATTCCACTACATTCAATGCTTAGTGCTTTGTGAATCTACAGATTATTATGCTACCTTTTAGGATTCGATGGAAATGATCTAGAAGATAGCTTTCTAGAGAATTAGAAGAGAATCTGAGCAAAACAGTTCAGGGCAGGAGATATGTCCAGAGGGGCTGCTAATTGTCCCATGGTTTAAAGAAATTTCTAAAACTCCCAATAAGAGACACTCAACCATAACATCCTAAATTTTTCTTAAGAACTCAGTATGATAAACTAAGTGCGAGGCGTTCATGGTAGACTGTGGTTCTTCTGAAGGTAAACCTGTCATTTGAGCTTTCTACAGTAGTTGGTACTATTTAAAATAATAGATATTTTAAGACATTAAATAATAGACATTCTGCTCAGAAACATTTAGCCTATTCTTAGCTCAAGTGCTAATTTTAGTGAGATTCACATTCAGAACCTTTTGGTATTCACATAGAAACTACTAAAAGTCTAAAACTAAGTGAGTTCATTGTTAATGAGAGATCATATTCTATAGTGGTGGGCATAGGTTTTGGTTTGGGACTCAGACGTGATTTGGGACTCAGACATTGATGCATAGTCTAGCTCAGTGGCTTATTAGCTTTCTTTCTTTCTTTCTTTTTTTTTTTTTTGAGATGGAGTCTCAATGTGTTGCCCAGGCTGGAGTACAGTGGCATGATCTCAGCTCACTGCAGCCTCTGCCTCCTGGGTTCAAGTGATTCTCCTGCCTCAGACTCCCAAGTAGCTGGGACTACAGGTGTGTGCCACTACACCTGGCTAATTTTTGTATTTTTAGTTGAGATGGGTTTCTGCATGTTGGCCTGTCTGGTCTTGAACTCCTGACCTGCCTGGCTTCCTAAAGTGCTGGGATTATTACAGGTGTGAGCCACCGTGCCTGGCCAGCTATTTGTTTTTGATCCTTTGTTAAAAGAAATCTTGGATTTCTCAAAGGAAACTATTCTTAGGATTTTTATAGACATTAAATATATTATGTTTAATGTATCTATTATAGGTTTGGCACATTTTAGTGCTCATTAAGTTATAGCTATGGTTGTTATTCAATTTCATCTTTTCTAGATACAACAATAATTTCTGAAACAGAAGCTATGATTTCAGAGTTTCATAAGTAAATAGTAGAAACACAAAGGCTGATATTTTTCAATATAGATGTATTTTGTTAATATTTTCAATAAAATCTTTTGGAGAAGTCTTTTAGAATATGAATCCTGTATAAGTGGATTGGGTGGATTCGCTATGCACTTAAAAAGTCAGCTTGAGGGAAATCGTTAATGTCAAAAGCCATATATGTGGGATGCCTTGATGTTTCTGAAGTGGTCGGTGTTTAGAGGGAGGAACTGCAAAGAAGCATTGATATTTCAAGTAGTCTACATCAGTGGTGCCCAACCTTTTTGGCACCAGGGACTGGTTTTGTGGAAGACAGTTTTTCTGCGGACCAGAGAAGAGAGGGAAGGTTTTGGGATAATTCAAGCACATCACATTTATTGTGCAGTTTATTTCTGTTATTACTACATCATAATGTAAAATAATAATGCAACTCACCATAATGTAGAACCAATGGGAGCCCTGGGCTTGTTTTCCTGCAGCTGGATGGTCCCATCTGGGTGTAATGGGAGACAGTGACTGGTCATCTGGCATTAGACTCTCATAAGGAGCACACAACCTAGATCCCCTGCATGTGCAGTTCACAATAGGGTTCGCGATCCTATGAGAATATAATGCTGCCACTGATGTCACAGGAGGTGGAGCTCTGGTGGTAATGCAAGTGATGGGGAGCAGCTATAGGTACAGATGAAGCTTCACTCATTCACCTGCCACTCACCTCCTGCTCTGTACTTCCGGTTCCTAACAGGCCACAGACTGGTACAAGTTCATGGCTCAAGGAGTTGGGGACCTCTGGTCTATGCAGTATTTTCTTTCTCATGGATACCATGTCCTTGCATTTGAAATTGTTAGAGAAAAAGTAGCCCCTGCCTCTTATTTTCCTTCTACTCTTCTATATCTGTTCTCAGAAGGTCAAATCAAGAGAATGAATATATATATATGTATAAAACACTGGTGATCTTTATCTAGTCATTTCTGAAATAACTCTAGAACTAGGACAAAGCAATGGACTTTTATAGATATTCTAATGGTACTTAAACTAAAAAATATAAATATTTACTTTAAAATGGGAGTTCAAAAGAGAAGCAATAATGAAAGTTAACCTGATTGCCAAATAAGCAGAATGTACTTTAGGGGTAAAACCATGGAGGAATAAGTTTTTTTCTTAATTAAGATGGAGTTGGAGTAATGACATTTAGTTTCTTATTGCATATTATTACATATAATATGTGCAAATGTTGCTGTGTAAAAATATAAAACAAAAAAAAAATTGAATTGAACTGCATCCTATTACCTGGTCTTGAAATAAGAAAAAAAAAAAAAAAAAAAAAAACTAAATTAGAAAAGTAGCTCTGCCTTTTTATTTTGGATACTTCAGAATGGATTTTGACTTTTCTAAGAAGTAACATGAATAATTCAGGGATAGAGCATAATGCTGTTGAAAATGGTTAAAACTGCATAATGCTGTTAAAATGGTTAAAGTCCCTAAGTATGTTGAAGGAATTCAGTGGCGAGGTCTGGGAAATGACTCAGCTGAGCTTGTCAGCTCACTCACTGACCCACTCAAATTCCTAAACAGAAATCTGGACTCTTTCTAAGTCATTACTTCAGCTCAGGAAACTTTAGGCAACTTCATTTTGCCTAAAGTGGGCTTTGAGACTCCAGAACAATTTTGGGGAGGGAGTAGGTTAATTGAAGTAGAAATAAAGCTCACCTATAATAATGGGGTTTATAGGGATGAATATTTCTTGTCTAAATGTATTTTCATTGTAGCAGCTAATTACTACCAATTTGAATCTATCTAAATAGAAATAATGTTTTCTCCACTATTGTTTTATGAGCGATACATATGTTAATGCCAAGGGCTTATTATTTTTAAGGAAACTTATTTATACAGTTGACCCATACAAAATGCTGAGGTTAGGAACACCGACCCCTGTGAGGCTGAAAATCCCTGTTTAACACTTTTTTTTTTTTTTTTTTTGAGACAAGGAGACAAAGTCTCACTCTATCACCCAAATTAGAGTGCAGTGACATGATCTTGGCTCACTCACTGCAACCTCCTCCTGCTAGGCTTAAGCGATCCTCCTTCTTCAGCCAACACAGTAGCTAGGACCACTGTCATGTGCCACCACGCCCAGCTAATTTTGCCCAGGCTGGTCTCAAACTCCTAAGCTCCGGTGATCTGCCCGCCTTGGTCTTGCAAGTGCTGGGATTACAGGTGTGAGTCACCGTGCCTGGCTCCAAATTATTTTTTTCCTGAACATATGTTCTCTAAATTTCTTGATATTTGAAGTTACCATAGTCTGTTTAGCTGCCTAATAATCTATTTGGGAGTAATTGATAACATTTTAATGTGACTTTATATCCTGCAAGCAATTCCAAATGGAATGACTTGAAGAGATGTGCTACATTGTGGCTAAACTGTTAGGTAGCTCAAAAAATTATTTGTAAATAGCTATTTGCAAAAGGTAAAGGTAAAAAAGCAGAATGTGAGAAATTGATTTTGAGGAACTAGTTCCCTTATTACAAAAAGACTCCAAGAAAACCTCTCAAGAAATAGTTCTAGAGATAGCTGACACTTTTAAATAAAATTCACCCAATCAAGGTAATACAAAGAAAAGATTTAACAAAAGTTGCGTATTTGGGAAGTCATGTGCAGATAAAATGAGTTAATTTGCATTTGCATTATGCCATTTACATTATGATACACTAAGATTCTCAAAATATTTTGGTTTTTGAGGAAAGAAGTGATATATACAAACACACATGGAGGGCTATAATGAAGGGGTTTTTTTAAAAAATTTATTTATTATTATTATACTTTAAGTTCTAGGGTACATGTGCATAACGTGCAAGTTTGTTACATATGTATACTTGTGCCATGTTGCTGTGCTGCACCCATCAACTCATCAGCACCCATCAACTCGTCATTTACATCAGGTATAACTCCCAGTGCAATCCCTCCCCCCTCCCCCCTCCCCATGATAGGCCCCGGTGTGTGATGTTCCCCTTCCTGAGTCCAAGTGATCTCATTGTTCAGTTCCCACCTATGAGTGAGAACATGCGGTGTTTGGTTTTCTGTTCTTGTGATAGTTTGCTAAGAAT